>NW_026989258.1:0-292398 GCF_030222135.1 Aotus nancymaae
ATTGACAACCGTTCTGTTAGATAGCTGCGTTTTGGATTTAGAAGCAGATATTTCCCTGTGCTTACTGCTGCTTGTTCCATATGCCGGTAATGGGCTGAAAACGACTGTTTTGGGACTCTGCAGAGAAAGTGTTTGCAGACTGCTGAATCCACACACGGGTTTAACTCTGGAAGTTGAGTGCACACATTGACAAACGTTCTGTTAGATAGCTGCATTTTGGATTTAGAAGCAGATATTTCCCTGTGCTTACTGCTGTTTCTTCCATATGCCGGTAATGGGCTGAAAATGCCTGTTTTGGGACTCTGCACAGAAAGGGTTTGCAGACTGTTGAATCCACACACGGGTTTAACTCTGGAAGTTGAGTGCACACATTGACAACCGTTCTGTTAGATAGCTGCGTTTTGGATTTAGAAGCAGATATTTCCCTGTGCTTACTGCTGTTTCTTCCATATGCCGGTAATGGGCTGAAAACGCCTGATTTGGGACTCTGCAGAGAAAGTGTTTGCAGACTGCTGAATCGACACACGGGTTTAACTCTGGAAGTTGAGTGCACACATTGACAACCGTTCTGTTAGATAGCTGCGTTTTGGATTTAGAAGCAGATATTTCCCTGTGCTTACTGCTGTTTCTTCCATATGCTGGTAATGGGCTGAAAACGCCTGTTTTGGGACTCTGCAGAGAAAGTGTTTGCAGACTGCTGAATCCACACACTGGTTTAACTCTGGAAGTTGAGTGCACACATTGACAACCGTTCTGTTAGATAGCTGCGTTTTGGATTTAGAAGCAGATATTTCCCTGTGCTTACTGCTGTTTCTTCCATATGCCGGTAATGGGCTGAAACCGCCTGTTTTGGGACACTGCAGAGAAAGTGTTTGCAGACTGCTGAATCCACACACGGGTTTCACTCTGGAAGTTGAGTGCACACATTGACAACCGTTCTGTTAGATAGCTGCGTTTTGGATTTAGAAGCAGATATTTCCCTGTGCTTACGCTGTTTCTTCCATATGCCGGTAATGGGCTGAAAATGCCTGCTTTGGGACTCTGCAGAGAAAGTGTTTGCAGACTGCTGAATCCACACACGGGTTTAACTCTGGAAGTTGAGTGCAGACATTGACAAACGTTCTGTTAGATAGCTGCGTTTTGGATTTAGAAGCAGTTATTTCCCTGTGCTTACTGCAGTTTCTTCCTTATGCCGGTAATGGGCTGAAAACGCCTGTTTTGGGACTCTGCAGAGAAAGTGTTTGCAGACTGCTGAATCCACACACGGGTTTAACTCTGGAAGTTGAGTGCACACATTGACAACCGTTCTGTTAGATAGCTGCGTTTTGGATTTAGAAGCAGATATTTCCCTGTGCTTACTGCTGTTTCTTCCATAGGCCGGTAAAGGGCTGAAAACGCCTGTTTTGGGGACTCTGCAGAGAAAGTGTTTGCAGACTGCTGAATCCACACACGGGTTTAACTCTTTAAGTTGAGTCCACACATTGACAACCGTTCTGTTAGATAGCTGCGTTTTGGATTTAGAAGCAGATATTTCCCTGTGCTTACTGCTGTTTCTTCCATATGCCGGTAATGGGCTGAAAACGCCTGTTTTGGGACTCTGCACAGAAAGTGTTTGCAGACTGCTGAATCCACACACGGGTTTAACTCTGGAAGTTGAGTGCACACATTGACAACCGTTCTGTTAGATAGCTGCGTTTTGGATTTAGAAGCAGATATTTCCCTGTGCTTACTGCTGTTTCTTCCCATATGCCGGTAATGGGCTGAAAACGCCTGTTTTGGGACTCTGCACAGAAACTGTTTGCAGACTGCTGAATCTACACACGGGTTTAACTCTGGAAGTTGAGTGCACACATTGACAACCGTTCTGTTAGATAGCTGCGTTTTGGATTTACAAGCAGATATTTCCCTGTGCTTACTGCTGTTTCTTACCTATGCCGGTAATGGGCTGAAAGCGCCTGTTTTGGGACACTGCAGAGAAAGTGTTTGCAGACTGCTGAATCCACACACGGGTTTAACTCTGGAAGTTGAGTGCACACATTGACAACCGTTCTGTTAGATAGCTGCGTTTTGGATTTAGAAGCAGATATTTCCCTGTGCTGACTGCTGTTTCTTCCATATGCCGCTAAAGGGCTGAAAACGACTGTTTTGTGTCTCTGCACAGAAAGTGTTTGCAGACTGCTGAATCCACACACGGGTTTAACTCTGGAAGTTGAGTGCACACATTGACAACCGTTCTGTTAGATAGCTGCGTTTTGGATTTAGAAGCAGATATTTCCCTGTGCTTACTGCAGTTTCTTCCTTATGCCGGTAATGGGCTGAAAACGCCTGTTTTGGGACTCTGCAGAGAAAGTGTTTGCAGACTGCTGAATCCACTCACGGGTTTAACTCTGGAAGCTGAGTGCACACATTGACAACCGTTCTGTTAGATAGCTGCGTTTTGGATTTAGAAGCAGATATTTCCCTGTGCTTACTGCTGTTTCTTCCATATGCCGGTAAAGGGCTGAAAACCGCCTGTTTTGGGACTCTGCAGAGAAAGTGTTTGCAGACTGCTGAATCCACACACGGGTTAACTCTGGAAGTTGAGTGCACACATTGACAACCGTTCTGTTAGATAGCTGCGTTTTGGATTTAGAAGCAGATATTTCCATGTGCTTACTGCTGTTTCTTCCATATGCCGGTAATGGGCTGAAAACGCCTGTTTTGGGACTCTGCACAGAAAGGGTTTGCAGACTGCTGAATCCACACACGGGTTTAACTCTGGAAGTTGAGTGCACACATTGACAACCGTTCTGTTAGATAGCTGCGTTTTGGATTTAGAAGCTGCTTTTTCCCTGTGCTTACTGCTGTTTCTTCCATATGGCGGTAACGGGCTGAAAACGCCTGTTTTGGGACTCTGCAGAGAAAGTGTTTGCAGACTGCTGAATCCACACACGGTTTAATTCTGGAAGTTGAGTGCACACATTGACAACCGTTCTGTTAGATAGCTGCGTTTTGGATTTAGAAGCAGATATTTCCCTGTGCTTACTGCTGTTTCTTCCATATGCTGGTAATGGGCTGAAAACGCCTGTTTTGGGACTCTGCAGAGAAAGTGTTTGCAGACTGCTGAATCCACACACTGGTTTAACTCTGGAAGTTGAGTGCACACATTGACAACCGTTCTGTTAGATAGCTGCGTTTTGGATTTAGAAGCAGATATTTCCCTGTGCTTACTGCTGCTTGTTCCATATGCCGGTAATGGGCTGAAAACGACTGTTTTGGGACTCTGCAGAGAAAGTGTTTGCAGACTGCTGAATCCACACACGGGTTTAACTCTGGAAGTTGAGTGCACACATTGACAAACGTTCTGTTAGATAGCTGCGTTTTGGATTTAGAAGCAGATATTTCCCTGTGCTTACTGCTGTTTCTTCCATATGCCGGTAATGGGCTGAAAATGCCTGTTTTGGGACTCTGCACAGAATGGGTTTGCAGACTGTTGAATCCACACACGGGTTTAACTCTGGAAGTTGAGTGCACACATTGACAACCGTTCTGTTAGATAGCTGCGTTTTGGATTTAGAAGCAGATATTTCCCTGTGCTTACTGCTGTTTCTTCCATATGCCGGTAATGGGCTGAAAACGCCTGATTTGGGACTCTGCAGAGAAAGTGTTTGCAGACTGCTGAATCCACACACGGGTTTAACTCTGGAAGTTGAGTGCACACATTGACAACCGTTCTGTTAGATAGCTGCGTTTTGGATTTAGAAGCAGATATTTCCCTGTGCTTACTGCTGTTTCTTCCATATGCTGGTAATGGGCTGAAAACGCCTGTTTTGGGACTCTGCAGAGAAAGTGTTTGCAGACTGCTGAATCCACACACTGGTTTAACTCTGGAAGTTGAGTGCACACATTGACAACCGTTCTGTTAGATAGCTGCGTTTTGGATTTAGAAGCAGATATTTCCCTGTGCTTACTGCTGTTTCTTCCATATGCCGGTAATGGGCTGAAACCGCCTGTTTTGGGACAGTGCAGAGAAAGTGTTTGCAGACTGCTGAATCCACACACGGGTTTAACTCTGGAAGTTGAGTGCACACATTGACAACCGTTCTGTTAGATAGCTGCGTTTTGGATTTAGAAGCAGATATTTCCCTGTGCTTACGCTGTTTCTTCCATATGCCGGTAATGGGCTGAAAATGCCTGTTTTGGGACTCTGCAGAGAAAGTGTTTGCAGACGGCTGAATCCACACACGGGTTTAACTCTGGAAGTTGAGTGCAGACATTGACAAACGTTCTGTTAGATAGCTGCGTTTTGGATTTAGAAGCAGTTATTTCCCTGTGCTTACTGCAGTTTCTTCCTTATGCCGGTAATGGGCTGAAAACGCCTGTTTTGGGACTCTGCAGAGAAAGTGTTTGCAGACTGCTGAATCCACACACGGGTTTAACTCTGGAAGTTGAGTGCACACATTGACAACCGTTCTGTTAGATAGCTGCGTTTTGGATTTAGAAGCAGATATTTCCCTGTGCTTACTGCTGTTTCTTCCATAGGCCGTTAAAGGGCTGAAATCGCCTGTTTTGGGACTCTGCAGAGAAAGTGTTTGCAGACTGCTGAATCCACACACGGGTTTAACTCTTTAAGTTGAGTGCACACATTGACAACCGTTCTGTTAGATAGCTGCGTTTTGGATTTAGAAGCAGATATTTCCCTGTGCTTACTGCTGTTTCTTCCATATGCCGGTAATGGGCTGAAAACGCCTGTTTTGGGACTCTGCAGAGAAAGTGTTTGCAGACTGCTGAATCCACACACGGGTTTAACTCTGGAAGTTGAGTGCACACATTGACAAACGTTCTGTTAGATAGCTGCGTTTTGGATTTAGAAGCAGATATTTCCCTGTGCTTACTGCAGTTTCTTCCTTATGCCGGTAATGGGCTGAAAACGCCTGTTTTGGGACTCTGCAGAGAAAGTGTTTGCAGACTGCTGAATCCACTCACGGGTTTAACTCTGGAAGCTGAGTGCACACATTGACAACCGTTCTGTTAGATAGCTGCGTTTTGGATTTAGAAGCAGATATTTCCCTGTGCCTTACTGCTGTTTCTTCCATATGCCGGTAAAGGGCTGAAAACGCCTGTTTTGGGACTCTGCAGAGAAAGTGTTTGCAGACTGCTGAATCCACACACGGGTTTAACTCTGGAAGTTGAGTGCACACATTGACAACCGTTCTGTTAGATAGCTGCGTTTTGGATTTAGAAGCAGATATTTCCATGTGCTTACTGCTGTTTCTTCCATATGCCGGTAATGGGCTGAAAACGCCTGTTTTGGGACTCTGCACAGAAAGGGTTTGCAGACTGCTGAATCCACACACGGGTTTAACTCTGGAAGTTGAGTGCACACATTGACAACCGTTCTGTTAGATAGCTGCGTTTTGGATTTAGAAGCTGCTATTTCCCTGTGCTTACTGCTGTTTCTTCCATATGGCGGTAATGGGCTGAAAACGCCTGTTTTGGGACTCTGCAGAGAAAGTGTTTGCAGACTGCTGAATCCACACACCGGTTTAATTCTGGAAGTTGAGTGCACACATTGACAACCGTTCTGTTAGATAGCTGCGTTTTGGATTTAGAAGCAGATATTTCCCTGTGCTTACTGCTGTTTCTTCCATATGCTGGTAATGGGCTGAAAACGCCTGTTTTGGGACTCTGCAGAGAAAGTGTTTGCAGACTGCTGAATCCACACACTGGTTTAACTCTGGAAGTTGAGTGCACACATTGACAACCGTTCTGTTAGATAGCTGCGTTTTGGATTTAGAAGCAGATATTTCCCTGTGCTTACTGCTGCTTGTTCCATATGCCGGTAATGGGCTGAAAACGACTGTTTTGGGACACTGCAGAGAAAGTGTTTGCAGACTGCTGAATCCACACACGGGTTTAACTCTGGAAGTTGAGTGCACACATTGACAAACGTTCTGTTAGATAGCTGCGTTTTGGATTTAGAAGCAGATATTTCCCTGTGCTTACTGCTGTTTCTTCCATATGCCGGTAATGGGCTGAAAATGCCTGTTTTGGGACTCTGCACAGAAAGGGTTTGCAGACTGTTGAATCCACACACGGGTTTAACTCTGGAAGTTGAGTGCACACATTGACAACCGTTCTGTTAGATAGCTGCGTTTTGGATTTAGAAGCAGATATTTCCCTGTGCTTACTGCTGTTTCTTCCATATGCCGGTAATGGGCTGAAAACGCCTGATTTGGGACTCTGCAGAGAAAGTGTTTGCAGACTGCTGAATCGACACACGGGTTTAACTCTGGAAGTTGAGTGCACACATTGACAACCGTTCTGTTAGATAGCTGCGTTTTGGATTTAGAAGCAGATATTTCCCTGTGCTTACTGCTGTTTCTTCCATATGCTGGTAATGGGCTGAAAACGCCTGTTTTGGGACTCTGCAGAGAAAGTGTTTGCAGACTGCTGAATCCACACACTGGTTTAACTCTGGAAGTTGAGTGCACACATTGACAACCGTTCTGTTAGATAGCTGCGTTTTGGATTTAGAAGCAGATATTTCCCTGTGCTTACTGCTGTTTCTTCCATATGCCGGTAATGGGCTGAAACCGCCTGTTTTGGGACACTGCAGAGAAAGTGTTTGCAGACTGCTGAATCCACACACGGGTTTAACTCTGGAAGTTGAGTGCACACATTGACAACCGTTCTGTTAGATAGCTGCGTTTTGGATTTAGAAGCAGATATTTCCCTGTGCTTACGCTGTTTCTTCCATATGCCGGTAATGGGCTGAAAATGCCTGTTTTGGGACTCTGCAGAGAAAGTGTTTGCAGACTGCTGAATCCACACACGGGTTTAACTCTGGAAGTTGAGTGCAGACATTGACAAACGTTCTGTTAGATAGCTGCGTTTTGGATTTAGAAGCAGTTATTTCCCTGTGCTTACTGCAGTTTCTTCCTTATGCCGGTAATGGGCTGAAAACGCCTGTTTTGGGACTCTGCAGAGAAAGTGTTTGCAGACTGCTGAATCCACACACGGGTTTAACTCTGGAAGTTGAGTGCACACATTGACAACCGTTCTGTTAGATAGCTGCGTTTTGGATTTAGAAGCAGATATTTCCCTGTGCTTACTGCTGTTTCTTCCATAGGCCGGTAAAGGGCTGAAAACGCCTGTTTTGGGACTCTGCAGAGAAAGTGTTTGCAGACTGCTGAATCCACACACGGGTTTAGCTCTTTAAGTTGAGTGCACACATTGACAACCGTTCTGTTAGATAGCTGCGTTTTGGATTTAGAAGCAGATATTTCCCTGTGCTTACTGCTGTTTCTTCCATATGCCGGTAATGGGCTGAAAACGCCTGTTTTGGGACTCTGCACAGAAAGTGTTTGCAGACTGCTGAATCCACACACGGGTTTAACTCTGGAAGTTGAGTGCACACATCGACAACCGTTCTTTTAGATAGCTGCGTTTTGGATTTAGAAGCAGATATTTCCCTGTGCTTACTGCTGTTTCTTCCATATGCCGGTAATGGGCTGAAAACGCCTGTTTTGGGACTCTGCACAGAAAGTGTTTGCAGACTGCTGAATCTACACACGGGTTTAACTCTGGAAGTTGAGTGCACACATTGACAACCGTTCTGTTAGATAGCTGCGTTTTGGATTTACAAGCAGATATTTCCCTGTGCTTACTGCTGTTTCTTACATATGCCGGTAATGGGCTGAAAGCGCCTGTTTTGGGACACTGCAGAGAAAGTGTTTGCAGACTGCTGAATCCACACACGGGTTTAACTCTGGAAGTTGAGTGCACACATTGACAACCGTTCTGTTAGATAGCTGCGTTTTGGATTTAGAAGCAGATATTTCCCTGTGCTGACTGCTGTTTCTTCCATATGCCGCTAAAGGGCTGAAAACGACTGTTTTGTGTCTCTGCACAGAAAGTGTTTGCAGACTGCTGAATCCACACACGGGTTTAACTCTGGAAGTTGAGTGCACACATTGACAAACGTTCTGTTAGATAGCTGCGTTTTGGATTTAGAAGCAGATATTTCCCTGTGCTTACTGCAGTTTCTTCCTTATGCCGGTAATGGGCTGAAAACGCCTGTTTTGGGACTCTGCAGAGAAAGTGTTTGCAGACTGCTGAATCCACTCACGGGTTTAACTCTGGAAGCTGAGTGCACACATTGACAACCGTTCTGTTAGATAGCTGCGTTTTGGATTTAGAAGCAGATATTTCCCTGTGCTTACTGCTGTTTCTTCCATATGCCGGTAAAGGGCTGAAAACGCCTGTTTTGGGACTCTGCAGAGAAAGTGTTTGCAGACTGCTGAATCCACACACGGGTTTAACTCTGGAAGTTGAGTGCACACATTGACAACCGTTCTGTTAGATAGCTGCGTTTTGGATTTAGAAGCAGATATTTCCATGTGCTTACTGCTGTTTCTTCCATATGCCGGTAATGGGCTGAAAACGCCTGTTTTGGGACTCTGCACAGAAAGGGTTTGCAGACTGCTGAATCCACACACGGGTTTAACTCTGGAAGTTGAGTGCACACATTGACAACCGTTCTGTTAGATAGCTGCGTTTTGGATTTAGAAGCTGCTTTTTCCCTGTGCTTACTGCTGTTTCTTCCATATGGCGGTAATGGGCTGAAAACGCCTGTTTTGGGACTCTGCAGAGAAAGTGTTTGCAGACTGCTGAATCCACACACCGGTTTAATTCTGGAAGTTGAGTGCACACATTGACAACCGTTCTGTTAGATAGCTGCGTTTTGGATTTAGAAGCAGATATTTTCCTGTGCTTACTGCTGTTTCTTCCATATGCTGGTAATGGGCTGAAAACGCCTGTTTTGGGACACTGCAGAGAAAGTGTTTGCAGACTGCTGAATCCACACACGGGTTTAACTCTGGAAGTTGAGTGCACACATTGACAACCGTTCTGTTAGATAGCTGCGTTTTGGATTTAGAAGCAGATATTTCCCTGTGCTTACGCTGTGTCTTCCATATGCCGGTAATGGGCTGAAAATGCCTGTTTTGGGACTCTGCAGAGAAAGTGTTTGCAGACTGCTGAATCCACACACGGGTTTAACTCTGGAAGTTGAGTGCAGACATTGACAAACGTTCTGTTAGATAGCTGCGTTTTGGATTTAGAAGCAGTTATTTCCCTGTGCTTACTGCAGTTTCTTCCTTATGCCGGTAATGGGCTGAAAACGCCTGTTTTGGGACTCTGCAGAGAAAGTGTTTGCAGACTGCTGAATCCACACACGGGTTTAACTCTGGAAGTTGAGTGCACACATTGACAACCGTTCTGTTAGATAGCTGCGTTTTGGATTTAGAAGCAGATATTTCCCTGTGCTTACTGCTGTTTCTTCCATAGGCCGGTAAAGGGCTGAAAACGCCTGTTTTGGGACTCTGCAGAGAAAGTGTTTGCAGACTGCTGAATCCACACACGGGTTTAGCTCTTTAAGTTGAGTGCACACATTGACAACCGTTCTGTTAGATAGCTGCGTTTTGGATTTAGAAGCAGATATTTCCCTGTGCTTACTGCTGTTTCTTCCATATGCCGGTAATGGGCTGAAAACGCCTGTTTTGGGACTCTGCACAGAAAGTGTTTGCAGACTGCTGAATCCACACACGGGTTTAACTCTGGAAGTTGAGTGCACACATCGACAACCGTTCTTTTAGATAGCTGCGTTTTGGATTTAGAAGCAGATATTTCCCTGTGCTTACTGCTGTTTCTTCCATATGCCGGTAATGGGCTGAAAACGCCTGTTTTGGGACTCTGCACAGAAAGTGTTTGCAGACTGCTGAATCTACACACGGGTTTAACTCTGGAAGTTGAGTGCACACATTGACAACCGTTCTGTTAGATAGCTGCGTTTTGGATTTACAAGCAGATATTTCCCTGTGCTTACTGCTGTTTCTTACATATGCCGGTAATGGGCTGAAAGCGCCTGTTTTGGGACACTGCAGAGAAAGTGTTTGCAGACTGCTGAATCCACACACGGGTTTAACTCTGGAAGTTGAGTGCACACATTGACAACCGTTCTGTTAGATAGCTGCGTTTTGGATTTAGAAGCAGATATTTCCCTGTGCTGACTGCTGTTTCTTCCATATGCCGCTAAAGGGCTGAAAACGACTGTTTTGTGTCTCTGCACAGAAAGTGTTTGCAGACTGCTGAATCCACACACGGGTTTAACTCTGGAAGTTGAGTGCACACATTGACAAACGTTCTGTTAGATAGCTGCGTTTTGGATTTAGAAGCAGATATTTCCCTGTGCTTACTGCAGTTTCTTCCTTATGCCGGTAATGGGCTGAAAACGCCTGTTTTGGGACTCTGCAGAGAAAGTGTTTGCAGACTGCTGAATCCACTCACGGGTTTAACTCTGGAAGCTGAGTGCACACATTGACAACCGTTCTGTTAGATAGCTGCGTTTTGGATTTAGAAGCAGATATTTCCCTGTGCTTACTGCTGTTTCTTCCATATGCCGGTAAAGGGCTGAAAACGCCTGTTTTGGGACTCTGCAGAGAAAGTGTTTGCAGACTGCTGAATCCACACACGGGTTTAACTCTGGAAGTTGAGTGCACACATTGACAACCGTTCTGTTAGATAGCTGCGTTTTGGATTTAGAAGCAGATATTTCCATGTGCTTACTGCTGTTTCTTCCATATGCCGGTAATGGGCTGAAAACGCCTGTTTTGGGACTCTGCACAGAAAGGGTTTGCAGACTGCTGAATCCACACACGGGTTTAACTCTGGAAGTTGAGTGCACACATTGACAACCGTTCTGTTAGATAGCTGCGTTTTGGATTTAGAAGCTGCTTTTTCCCTGTGCTTACTGCTGTTTCTTCCATATGGCGGTAATGGGCTGAAAACGCCTGTTTTGGGACTCTGCAGAGAAAGTGTTTGCAGACTGCTGAATCCACACACCGGTTTAATTCTGGAAGTTGAGTGCACACATTGACAACCGTTCTGTTAGATAGCTGCGTTTTGGATTTAGAAGCAGATATTTTCCTGTGCTTACTGCTGTTTCTTCCATATGCTGGTAATGGGCTGAAAACGCCTGTTTTGGGACTCTGCAGAGAAAGTGTTTGCAGACTGCTGAATCCACACACTGGTTTAACTCTGGAAGTTGAGTGCACACATTGACAACCGTTCTGTTAGATAGCTGCGTTTTGGATTTAGAAGCAGATATTTCCCTGTGCTTACTGCTGCTTGTTCCATATGCCGGTAATGGGCTGAAAACGCCTGTTTTGGGACTCTGCAGAGAAAGTGTTTGCAGACTGCTGAATCCACACACGGGTTTAACTCTGGAAGTTGAGTGCACACATTGACAAACGTTCTGTTAGATAGCTGCGTTTTGGATTTAGAAGCAGATATTTCCCTGTGCTTACTGCTGTTTCTTCCATATGCCGGTAATGGGCTGAAAATGCCTGTTTTGGGACTCTGCACAGAAAGGGTTTGCAGACTGTTGAATCCACACACGGGTTTAACTCTGGAAGTTGAGTGCACACATTGACAACCGTTCTGTTAGATAGCTGCGTTTGGATTTAGAAGCAGATATTTCCCTGTGCTTACTGCTGTTTCTTCCATATGCCGGTAATGGGCTGAAAACGCCTGATTTGGGACTCTGCAGAGAAAGTGTTTGCAGACTGCTGAATCCACACACGGGTTTAACTCTGGAAGTTGAGTGCACACATTGACAACCGTTCTGTTAGATAGCTGCGTTTTGGATTTAGAAGCAGATATTTCCCTGTCCTTACTGCTGTTTCTTCCATATGCTGGTAATGGGCTGAAAACGCCTGTTTTGGGACTCTGCAGAGAAAGTGTTTGCAGACTGCTGAATCCACACACTGGTTTAACTCTGGAAGTTGAGTGCACACATTGACAACCGTTCTGTTAGATAGCTGCGTTTTGGATTTAGAAGCAGATATTTCCCTGTGCTTACTGCTGTTTCTTCCATATGCCGGTAATGGGCTGAAACCGCCTGTTTTGGGACACTGCAGAGAAAGTGTTTGCAGACTGCTGAATCCACACACGGGTTTAACTCTGGAAGTTGAGTGCACACATTGACAACCGTTCTGTTAGATAGCTGCGTTTTGGATTTAGAAGCAGATATTTCCCTGTGCTTACGCTGTTTCTTCCATATGCCGGTAATGGGCTGAAAATGCCTGTTTTGGGACTCTGCAGAGAAAGTGTTTGCAGACTGCTGAATCCACACACGGGTTTAACTCTGGAAGTTGAGTGCAGACATTGACAAACGTTCTGTTAGATAGCTGCGTTTTGGATTTAGAAGCAGTTATTTCCCTGTGCTTACTGCAGTTTCTTCCTTATGCCGGTAATGGGCTGAAAACGCCTGTTTTGGGACTCTGCAGAGAAAGTGTTTGCAGACTGCTGAATCCACACACGGGTTTAACTCTGGAAGTTGAGTGCACACATTGACAACCGTTCTGTTAGATAGCTGCGTTTTGGATTTAGAAGCAGATATTTCCCTGTGCTTACTGCTGTTTCTTCCATAGGCCGGTAAAGGGCTGAAAACGCCTGTTTTGGGACTCTGCAGAGAAAGTGTTTGCAGACTGCTGAATCCACACACGGGTTTAACTCTTTAAGTTGAGTGCACACATTGACAACCGTTCTGTTAGATAGCTGCGTTTTGGATTTAGAAGCAGATATTTCCCTGTGCTTACTGCTGTTTCTTCCATATGCCGGTAATGGGCTGAAAACGCCTGTTTTGGGACTCTGCACAGAAAGTGTTTGCAGACTGCTGAATCCACACACGGGTTTAACTCTGGAAGTTGAGTGCACACACTGAAAACCGTTCTGTTAGACAGCTGCGTTTTGGATTTAGAAGCTGCTATTTCCCTGTGCTTACTGCTGTTTCTTCCATATGCCGGTAATGGGCTGAAAAGGCCTCTTTTGGGACTCTGCAGAGAAAGTGTTTGCAGACTGCTGAATCCACACACCGGTTTAATTCTGGAAGTTGAGTGCACACATTGACGACCGTTCTGTTAGATAGCTGCGTTTTGGATTTAGAAGCAGATATTTCCCTGTGCTTACTGCTGTTTCTTCCATATGCTGGTAATGGGCTGAAAACGCCTGTTTTGGGACTCTGCAGAGAAAGTGTTTGCAGACTGCTGAATCCACACACTGGTTTAACTCTGGAAGTTGAGTGCACACATTGACAACGGTTCTGTTAGATAGCTGCGTTTTGGATTTAGAAGCAGATATTTCCCTGTGCTTACTGCTGCTTGTTCCATATGCCGGTAATGGGCTGAAAACGACTGTTTTGGGACTCTGCAGAGAAAGTGTTTGCAGACTGCTGAATCCACACACGGGTTTAACTCTGGAAGTTGAGTGCACACATTGACAAACGTTCTGTTAGATAGCTGCGTTTTGGATTTAGAAGCAGATATTTCCCTGTGCTTACTGCTGTTTCTTCCATATGCCGGTAATGGGCTGAAAACGCCTGTTTTGGGACTCTGCAGAGAAAGTGTTTGCAGACTGCTGAATCCACACACGGGTTTAACTCTGGAAGTTGAGTGCACACATTGACAACCGTTCTGTTAGATAGCTGCGTTTTCGATTTAGAAGCAGATATTTCCCTGTGCTTACTGCTGTTTCTTCCATATGCCGGTAATGGGCTGAAAACGCCTGTTTTGGGACTCTGCACAGAAAGTGTTTGCAGACTGCTGAATCCACACACGGGTTTAACTCTGGAAGTTGAGTGCACACATTGACAACCGTTCTGTTAGATAGCTGCGTTTTGGATTTAGAAGCTGCTATTTCCCTGTGCTTACTGCTGTTTCTTCCATATGCCGGTAATGGGCTGAAAAGGCCTCTTTTGGGACTCTGCAGAGAAAGTGTTTGCAGACTGCTGAATCCACACACGGGTTTAACTCTGGAAGTTGAGTGCACACATTGACAACCGTTCTGTTAGATAGCTGCGTTTTGGATTTAGAAGCAGATATTTCCCTGGGCTTACTGCTGTTTCTTCCCTATGCCGGTAATAGGCTGAAAACGCCTGTTTTGGGACTCTGCACAGAAAGTGTTTGCAGACTGCTGAATCCACACACGGGTTTAACTCTGGAAGTTGAGTGCACACATTGACAACCGTTCTGTTAGATAGCTGCGTTTTGGATTTAGAAGCTGCTATTTCCCTGTGCTTACTGCTGTTTCTTCCATATGCCGGTAATAGGCTGAAAACGCCTGTTTTGGGACTCTGCAGAGAAAGTGTTTGCAGACTGCTGAATCCACACACGGGTTTAACTCTGGAAGTTGAGTGCACACATTGACAAACGTTCTGTTAGATAGCTGCGTTTTGGATTTAGAAGCAGATATTTCCCTGTGCTTACTGCTGTTTCTTCCATATGCCGGTAATGGGCTGAAAACGCCTGATTTGGGACTCTGCAGAGAAAGTGTTTGCAGACTGCTGAATCCACACACGGGTTTAACTCTGGAAGTTGAGTGCACAAATTGACAACCGTTCTGTTAGATAGCTGCGTTTTGGATTTAGAAGCAGATATTTCCCTGTGCTTACTGCTATTTCTTCCATATGCTGGTAATGGACTGAAAACGCCTGTTTTGGGACTCTGCAGAGAAAGTGTTTGCAGACAGCTGAATCCACACACTGGTTTAACTCTGGAAGTTGAGTGCACACATTGACAAGCGTTCTGTTAGATAGCTGCGTTTTGGATTTAGAAGCAGATATTTCCCTGTGCTTACTGCTGTTTCTTCCATATGCCGGTAATGGCCTGAAAACGCCTGTTTTGGGACTCTGCAGAGAAAGTGTTTGCAGACTGCTGAATCCACACACGGGTTTAACTCTGGAAGTTGAGTGCACACATTGACAACCGTTCTGTTAGATAGCTGCGTTTTGGATTTAGAAGCAGATATTTCCCTGTGCTTACTGCTGTTTCTTCCATATGCTGGTAATGGGCTGAAAAAGCCTGTTTTGGGACTCTGCAGAGAAAGTGTTTGCTGACTGCTGAATCCACACACGGGTTTAACTCTGGAAGTTGAGTGCACACATTGACAACCGTTCTGTTAGATAGCTGCGTTTTGGATTTAGAAGCAGATATTTCCATGTGCTTACTGCTGTTTCTTCCATATGCCGGTAATGGGCTGAAAACGCCTGTTTTGGGACTCTGCAGAGAAAGTGTTTGCAGACTGCTGAATCCACACACGGGTTTAACTCTGGAAGTTGAGTGCACACATTGACAAACGTTCTGTTAGATAGCTGCGTTTTGGATTTAGAAGCAGATATTTCCCTGTGCTTACTGCTGTTTCTTCCATATGCCGGTAATGGGCTGAAAACGCCTGGTTTGGGACTCTGCACAGAAAGGGTTTGCAGACTGCTGAATGCACACACCGGTTTAACTCTGGAAGTTGAGTGCACACATTGACAACCGTTCTGTTAGAAAGCTGCGTTTTGGATTTAGAAGCAGATATTTCCCTGTGCTTACTGCTGTTTCTTCCATATGCCGGTAATGGGCTGAAAACGCCTGATTTGGGACTCTGCAGAGAAAGTGTTTGCAGACTGCTGAATCCACACACGGGTTTAACTCTGGAAGTTGAGTGCACACATTGACAACCATTCTGTTAGATAGCTGCGTTTTGGATTTAGAAGCAGATATTTCCCTGTGCCTACTGCT
The DNA here is from genome assembly GCF_030222135.1 of Aotus nancymaae. Classification (NCBI taxonomy): domain Eukaryota; kingdom Metazoa; phylum Chordata; class Mammalia; order Primates; family Aotidae; genus Aotus; species Aotus nancymaae. The sequence continues at coordinate 15,606 of NW_026989258.1, forward strand.
GTTTCTTCCATATGCTGGTAATGGGCTGAAAACGCCTGTTTTGGGACTCTGCAGAGAAAGTGTTTGTAGACTGCTGAATCCACACACTGGTTTAACTCTGGAAGTTGAGTTCACACATTGACAACCGTTCTGTTAGATAGCTGCGTTTTGGATTTAGAAGCAGATATTTCCCTGTGCTTACTGCTGTTTCTTCCATATGCCGGTAATGGGCTGAAAACGCCTGTTTTGGGACTCTGCACAGAAAGCGTTTGCAGACTGCTGAATCCACACACGGGTTTAACTCTGGAAGTTGAGTGCACACATTGACAACCGTTCTGTTAGATAGCTGCGTTTTGGATTTAGAAGCAGATATTTCCCTGTGCTTACTGCTGTTTCTTCCATATGCCGGTAATGGGCTGAAAACGCCTGTTTTGGGACACTGCAGAGAAAGTGTTTGCAGACTGCTGAATCCACACACGGGTTTAACTCTGGAAGTTGAGTGCACACATTGACAACCGTTCTGTTAGATAGCTGCGTTTTGGATTTAGAAGCTGCTTTTTCCCTGTGCTTACTGCTGTTTCTTCCATATGGCGGTAATGGGCTGAAAACGCCTGTTTTGGGACTCTGCAGAGAAAGTGTTTGCAGACTGCTGAATCCACACACCGGTTTAATTCTGGAAGTTGAGTGCACACATTGACAACCGTTCTGTTAGATAGCTGCGTTTTGGATTTAGAAGCAGATATTTCCCTGTGCTTACTGCTGTTTCTTCCATATGCTGGTAATGGGCTGAAAACGCCTGTTTTGGGACTCTGCAGAGAAAGTGTTTGCAGACTGCTGAATCCACACACTGGTTTAACTCTGGAAGTTGAGTGCACACATTGACAACCGTTCTGTTAGATAGCTGCGTTTTGGATTTAGAAGCAGATATTTCCCTGTGCTTACTGCTGCTTGTTCCATATGCCGGTAATGGGCTGAAAACGCCTGTTTTGGGACTCTGCAGAGAAAGTGTTTGCAGACTGCTGAATCCACACACGGGTTTAACTCTGGAAGTTGAGTGCACACATTGACAAACGTTCTGTTAGATAGCTGCGTTTTGGATTTAGAAGCAGATATTTCCCTGTGCTTACTGCTGTTTCTTCCATATGCCGGTAATGGGCTGAAAATGCCTGTTTTGGGACTCTGCACAGAAAGGGTTTGCAGACTGTTGAATCCACACACGGGTTTAACTCTGGAAGTTGAGTGCACACATTGACAACCGTTCTGTTAGATAGCTGCGTTTTGGATTTAGAAGCAGATATTTCCCTGTGCTTACTGCTGTTTCTTCCATATGCCGGTAATGGGCTGAAAACGCCTGATTTGGGACTCTGCAGAGAAAGTGTTTGCAGACTGCTGAATCCACACACGGGTTTAACTCTGGAAGTTGAGTGCACACATTGACAACCGTTCTGTTAGATAGCTGCGTTTTGGATTTAGAAGCAGATATTTCCCTGTCCTTACTGCTGTTTCTTCCATATGCTGGTAATGGGCTGAAAACGCCTGTTTTGGGACTCTGCAGAGAAAGTGTTTGCAGACTGCTGAATCCACACACTGGTTTAACTCTGGAAGTTGAGTGCACACATTGACAACCGTTCTGTTAGATAGCTGCGTTTTGGATTTAGAAGCAGATATTTCCCTGTGCTTACTGCTGTTTCTTCCATATGCCGGTAATGGGCTGAAACCGCCTGTTTTGGGACACTGCAGAGAAAGTGTTTGCAGACTGCTGAATCCACACACGGGTTTAACTCTGGAAGTTGAGTGCACACATTGACAACCGTTCTGTTAGATAGCTGCGTTTTGGATTTAGAAGCAGATATTTCCCTGTGCTTACGCTGTTTCTTCCATATGCCGGTAATGGGCTGAAAATGCCTGTTTTGGGACTCTGCAGAGAAAGTGTTTGCAGACTGCTGAATCCACACACGGGTTTAACTCTGGAAGTTGAGTGCACACATTGACAAACGTTCTGTTAGATAGCTGCGTTTTGGATTTAGAAGCAGTTATTTCCCTGTGCTTACTGCAGTTTCTTCCTTATGCCGGTAATGGGCTGAAAACGCCTGTTTTGGGACTCTGCAGAGAAAGTGTTTGCAGACTGCTGAATCCACACACGGGTTTAACTCTGGAAGTTGAGTGCACACATTGACAACCGTTCTGTTAGATAGCTGCGTTTTGGATTTAGAAGCAGATATTTCCCTGTGCTTACTGCTGTTTCTTCCATAGGCCGGTAAAGGGCTGAAAACGCCTGTTTTGGGACTCTGCAGAGAAAGTGTTTGCAGACTGCTGAATCCACACACGGGTTTAACTCTTTAAGTTGAGTGCACACATTGACAACCGTTCTGTTAGATAGCTGCGTTTTGGATTTAGAAGCAGATATTTCCCTGTGCTTACTGCTGTTTCTTCCATATGCCGGTAATGGGCTGAAAACGCCTGTTTTGGGACTCTGCACAGAAAGTGTTTGCAGACTGCTGAATCCACACACGGGTTTAACTCTGGAAGTTGAGTGCACACACTGAAAACCGTTCTGTTAGACAGCTGCGTTTTGGATTTAGAAGCTGCTATTTCCCTGTGCTTACTGCTGTTTCTTCCATATGCCGGTAATGGGCTGAAAAGGCCTCTTTTGGGACTCTGCAGAGAAAGTGTTTGCAGACTGCTGAATCCACACACCGGTTTAATTCTGGAAGTTGAGTGCACACATTGACGACCGTTCTGTTAGATAGCTGCGTTTTGGATTTAGAAGCAGATATTTCCCTGTGCTTACTGCTGTTTCTTCCATATGCTGGTAATGGGCTGAAAACGCCTGTTTTGGGACTCTGCAGAGAAAGTGTTTGCAGACTGCTGAATCCACACACTGGTTTAACTCTGGAAGTTGAGTGCACACATTGACAACCGTTCTGTTAGATAGCTGCGTTTTGGATTTAGAAGCAGATATTTCCCTGTGCTTACTGCTGCTTGTTCCATATGCCGGTAATGGGCTGAAAACGACTGTTTTGGGACTCTGCAGAGAAAGTGTTTGCAGACTGCTGAATCCACACACGGGTTTAACTCTGGAAGTTGAGTGCACACATTGACAAACGTTCTGTTAGATAGCTGCGTTTTGGATTTAGAAGCAGATATTTCCCTGTGCTTACTGCTGTTTCTTCCATATGCCGGTAATGGGCTGAAAACGCCTGTTTTGGGACTCTGCAGAGAAAGTGTTTGCAGACTGCTGAATCCACACACGGGTTTAACTCTGGAAGTTGAGTGCACACATTGACAACCGTTCTGTTAGATAGCTGCGTTTTGGATTTAGAAGCAGATATTTCCCTGTGCTTACTGCTGTTTCTTCCATATGCCGGTAATGGGCTGAAAACGCCTGTTTTGGGACTCTGCACAGAAAGTGTTTGCAGACTGCTGAATCCACACACGGGTTTAACTCTGGAAGTTGAGTGCACACATTGACAACCGTTCTGTTAGATAGCTGCGTTTTGGATTTAGAAGCTGCTATTTCCCTGTGCTTACTGCTGTTTCTTCCATATGCCGGTAATGGGCTGAAAAGGCCTCTTTTGGGACTCTGCAGAGAAAGTGTTTGCAGACTGCTGAATCCACACACGGGTTTAACTCTGGAAGTTGAGTGCACACATTGACAACCGTTCTGTTAGATAGCTGCGTTTTGGATTTAGAAGCAGATATTTCCCTGTGCTTACTGCTGTTTCTTCCCTATGCCGGTAATAGGCTGAAAACGCCTGTTTTGGGACTCTGCACAGAAAGTGTTTGCAGACTGCTGAATCCACACACGGGTTTAACTCTGGAAGTTGAGTGCACACATTGACAACCGTTCTGTTAGATAGCTGCGTTTTGGATTTAGAAGCTGCTATTTCCCTGTGCTTACTGCTGTTTCTTCCATATGCCGGTAATAGGCTGAAAACGCCTGTTTTGGGACTCTGCAGAGAAAGTGTTTGCAGACTGCTGAATCCACACACGGGTTTAACTCTGGAAGTTGAGTGCACACATTGACAAACGTTCTGTTAGATAGCTGCGTTTTGGATTTAGAAGCAGATATTTCCCTGTGCTTACTGCTGTTTCTTCCATATGCCGGTAATGGGCTGAAAACGCCTGATTTGGGACTCTGCAGAGAAAGTGTTTGCAGACTGCTGAATCCACACACGGGTTTAACTCTGGAAGTTGAGTGCACAAATTGACAACCGTTCTGTTAGATAGCTGCGTTTTGGATTTAGAAGCAGATATTTCCCTGTGCTTACTGCTATTTCTTCCATATGCTGGTAATGGACTGAAAACGCCTGTTTTGGGACTCTGCAGAGAAAGTGTTTGCAGACTGCTGAATCCACACACTGGTTTAACTCTGGAAGTTGAGTGCACACATTGACAAGCGTTCTGTTAGATAGCTGCGTTTTGGATTTAGAAGCAGATATTTCCCTGTGCTTACTGCTGTTTCTTCCATATGCCGGTAATGGCCTGAAAACGCCTGTTTTGGGACTCTGCAGAGAAAGTGTTTGCAGACTGCTGAATCCACACACGGGTTTAACTCTGGAAGTTGAGTGCACACATTGACAACCGTTCTGTTAGATAGCTGCGTTTTGGATTTAGAAGCAGATATTTCCCTGTGCTTACTGCTGTTTCTTCCATATGCTGGTAATGGGCTGAAAAAGCCTGTTTTGGGACTCTGCAGAGAAAGTGTTTGCTGACTGCTGAATCCACACACGGGTTTAACTCTGGAAGTTGAGTGCACACATTGACAACCGTTCTGTTAGATAGCTGCGTTTTGGATTTAGAAGCAGATATTTCCATGTGCTTACTGCTGTTTCTTCCATATGCCGGTAATGGGCTGAAAACGCCTGTTTTGGGACTCTGCAGAGAAAGTGTTTGCAGACTGCTGAATCCACACACGGGTTTAACTCTGGAAGTTGAGTGCACACATTGACAAACGTTCTGTTAGATAGCTGCGTTTTGGATTTAGAAGCAGATATTTCCCTGTCCTTACTGCTGTTTCTTCCATATGCTGGTAATGGGCTGAAAACGCCTGTTTTGGGACTCTGCAGAGAAAGTGTTTGCAGACTGCTGAATCCACACACTGGTTTAACTCTGGAAGTTGAGTGCACACATTGACAACCGTTCTGTTAGATAGCTGCGTTTTGGATTTAGAAGCAGATATTTCCCTGTGCTTACTGCTGTTTCTTCCATATGCCGGTAATGGGCTGAAACCGCCTGTTTTGGGACACTGCAGAGAAAGTGTTTGCAGACTGCTGAATCCACACACGGGTTTAACTCTGGAAGTTGAGTGCACACATTGACAACCGTTCTGTTAGATAGCTGCGTTTTGGATTTAGAAGCAGATATTTCCCTGTGCTTACGCTGTTTCTTCCATATGCCGGTAATGGGCTGAAAATGCCTGTTTTGGGACTCTGCAGAGAAAGTGTTTGCAGACTGCTGAATCCACACACGGGTTTAACTCTGGAAGTTGAGTGCAGACATTGACAAACGTTCTGTTAGATAGCTGCGTTTTGGATTTAGAAGCAGTTATTTCCCTGTGCTTACTGCAGTTTCTTCCTTATGCCGGTAATGGGCTGAAAACGCCTGTTTTGGGACTCTGCAGAGAAAGTGTTTGCAGACTGCTGAATCCACACACGGGTTTAACTCTGGAAGTTGAGTGCACACATTGACAACCGTTCTGTTAGATAGCTGCGTTTTGGATTTAGAAGCAGATATTTCCCTGTGCTTACTGCTGTTTCTTCCATAGGCCGGTAAAGGGCTGAAAACGCCTGTTTTGGGACTCTGCAGAGAAAGTGTTTGCAGACTGCTGAATCCACACACGGGTTTAACTCTTTAAGTTGAGTGCACACATTGACAACCGTTCTGTTAGATAGCTGCGTTTTGGATTTAGAAGCAGATATTTCCCTGTGCTTACTGCTGTTTCTTCCATATGCCGGTAATGGGCTGAAAACGCCTGTTTTGGGACTCTGCACAGAAAGTGTTTGCAGACTGCTGAATCCACACACGGGTTTAACTCTGGAAGTTGAGTGCACACATTGACAACCATTCTGTTAGATAGCTGCGTTTTGGATTTAGAAGCAGATATTTCCCTGTGCCTACTGCTGTTTCTTCCATATGCTGGTAATGGGCTGAAAACGCCTGTTTTGGGACTCTGCAGAGAAAGTGTTTGTAGACTGCTGAATCCACACACTGGTTTAACTCTGGAAGTTGAGTTCACACATTGACAACCGTTCTGTTAGATAGCTGCGTTTTGGATTTAGAAGCAGATATTTCCCTGTGCTTACTGCTGTTTCTTCCATATGCCGGTAATGGGCTGAAACCGCCTGTTTTGGGACACTGCAGAGAAAGTGTTTGCAGACTGCTGAATCCACACACGGGTTTAACTCTGGAAGTTGAGTGCACACATTGACAACCGTTCTGTTAGATAGCTGCGTTTTGGATTTAGAAGCAGATATTTCCCTGTGCTTACGCTGTTTCTTCCATATGCCGGTAATGGGCTGAAAATGCCTGTTTTGGGACTCTGCAGAGAAAGTGTTTGCAGACTGCTGAATCCACACACGGGTTTAACTCTGGAAGTTGAGTGCAGACATTGACAAACGTTCTGTTAGATAGCTGCGTTTTGGATTTAGAAGCAGTTATTTCCCTGTGCTTACTGCAGTTTCTTCCTTATGCCGGTAATGGGCTGAAAACGCCTGTTTTGGGACTCTGCAGAGAAAGTGTTTGCAGACTGCTGAATCCACACACGGGTTTAACTCTGGAAGTTGAGTGCACACATTGACAACCGTTCTGTTAGATAGCTGCGTTTTGGATTTAGAAGCAGATATTTCCCTGTGCTTACTGCTGTTTCTTCCATAGGCCGGTAAAGGGCTGAAAACGCCTGTTTTGGGACTCTGCAGAGAAAGTGTTTGCAGACTGCTGAATCCACACACGGGTTTAACTCTTTAAGTTGAGTGCACACATTGACAACCGTTCTGTTAGATAGCTGCGTTTTGGATTTAGAAGCAGATATTTCCCTGTGCTTACTGCTGTTTCTTCCATATGCCGGTAATGGGCTGAAAACGCCTGTTTTGGGACTCTGCACAGAAAGTGTTTGCAGACTGCTGAATCCACACACGGGTTTAACTCTGGAAGTTGAGTGCACACATTGACAACCATTCTGTTAGATAGCTGCGTTTTGGATTTAGAAGCAGATATATCCCTGTGCCTACTGCTGTTTCTTCCATATGCTGGTAATGGGCTGAAAACGCCTGTTTTGGGACTCTGCAGAGAAAGTGTTTGTAGACTGCTGAATCCACACACTGGTTTAACTCTGGAAGTTGAGTTCACACATTGACAACCGTTCTGTTAGATAGCTGCGTTTTGGATTTAGAAGCAGATATTTCCCTGTGCTTACTGCTGTTTCTTCCATATGCCGGTAATGGGCTGAAAACGCCTGTTTTGGGACTCTGCACAGAAAGCGTTTGCAGACTGCTGAATCCACACACGGGTTTAACTCTGGAAGTTGAGTGCACACATTGACAACCGTTCTGTTAGATAGCTGCGTTTTGGATTTAGAAGCAGATATTTCCCTGTGCTTACTGCTGTTTCTTCCATATGCCGGTAATGGGCTGAAAACGCCTGTTTTGGGACACTGCAGAGAAAGTGTTTGCAGACTGCTGAATCCACACACGGGTTTAACTCTGGAAGTTGAGTGCACACATTGACAACCGTTCTGTTAGATAGCTGCGTTTTGGATTTAGAAGCTGCTTTTTCCCTGTGCTTACTGCTGTTTCTTCCATATGGCGGTAATGGGCTGAAAACGCCTGTTTTGGGACTCTGCAGAGAAAGTGTTTGCAGACTGCTGAATCCACACACCGGTTTAATTCTGGATGTTGAGTGCACACATTGACAACCGTTCTGTTAGATAGCTGCGTTTTGGATTTAGAAGCAGATATTTTCCTGTGCTTACTGCTGTTTCTTCCATATGCTGGTAATGGGCTGAAAACGCCTGTTTTGGGACTCTGCAGAGAAAGTGTTTGCAGACTGCTGAATCCACACACGGGTTTAACTCTGGAAGTTGAGTGCACACATTGACAACCGTTCTGTTAGATAGCTGCGTTTTGGATTTAGAAGCAGATATTTCCCTGTGCTTACTGCTGTTTCTTCCATAGGCCGGTAAAGGGCTGAAAACGCCTGTTTTGGGACTCTGCAGAGAAAGTGTTTGCAGACTGCTGAATCCACACACGGGTTTAACTCTTTAAGTTGAGTGCACACATTGACAACCGTTCTGTTAGATAGCTGCGTTTTGGATTTAGAAGCAGATATTTCCCTGTGCTTACTGCTGTTTCTTCCATATGCCGGTAATGGGCTGAAAACGCCTGTTTTGGGACTCTGCACAGAAAGTGTTTGCAGACTGCTGAATCCACACACGGGTTTAACTCTGGAAGTTGAGTGCACACATTGACAACCATTCTGTTAGATAGCTGCGTTTTGGATTTAGAAGCAGATATTTCCCTGTGCCTACTGCTGTTTCTTCCATATGCTGGTAATGGGCTGAAAACGCCTGTTTTGGGACTCTGCAGAGAAAGTGTTTGTAGACTGCTGAATCCACACACTGGTTTAACTCTGGAAGTTGAGTTCACACATTGACAACCGTTCTGTTAGATAGCTGCGTTTTGGATTTAGAAGCAGATATTTCCCTGTGCTTACTGCTGTTTCTTCCATATGCCGGTAATGGGCTGAAAACGCCTGTTTTGGGACTCTGCACAGAAAGCGTTTGCAGACTGCTGAATCCACACACGGGTTTAACTCTGGAAGTTGAGTGCACACATTGACAACCGTTCTGTTAGATAGCTGCGTTTTGGATTTAGAAGCAGATATTTCCCTGTGCTTACTGCTGTTTCTTCCATATGCCGGTAATGGGCTGAAAACGCCTGTTTTGGGACACTGCAGAGAAAGTGTTTGCAGACTGCTGAATCCACACACGGGTTTAACTCTGGAAGTTGAGTGCACACATTGACAACCGTTCTGTTAGATAGCTGCGTTTTGGATTTAGAAGCTGCTTTTTCCCTGTGCTTACTGCTGTTTCTTCCATATGGCGGTAATGGGCTGAAAACGCCTGTTTTGGGACTCTGCAGAGAAAGTGTTTGCAGACTGCTGAATCCACACACCGGTTTAATTCTGGAAGTTGAGTGCACACATTGACAACCGTTCTGTTAGATAGCTGCGTTTTGGATTTAGAAGCAGATATTTTCCTGTGCTTACTGCTGTTTCTTCCATATGCTGGTAATGGGCTGAAAACGCCTGTTTTGGGACTCTGCAGAGAAAGTGTTTGCAGACTGCTGAATCCACACACTGGTTTAACTCTGGAAGTTGAGTGCACACATTGACAACCGTTCTGTTAGATAGCTGCGTTTTGGATTTAGAAGCAGATATTTCCCTGTGCTTACTGCTGCTTGTTCCATATGCCGGTAATGGGCTGAAAACGCCTGTTTTGGGACTCTGCAGAGAAAGTGTTTGCAGACTGCTGAATCCACACACGGGTTTAACTCTGGAAGTTGAGTGCACACATTGACAAACGTTCTGTTAGATAGCTGCGTTTTGGATTTAGAAGCAGATATTTCCCTGTGCTTACTGCTGTTTCTTCCATATGCCGGTAATGGGCTGAAAATGCCTGTTTTGGGACTCTGCACAGAAAGGGTTTGCAGACTGTTGAATCCACACACGGGTTTAACTCTGGAAGTTGAGTGCACACATTGACAACCGTTCTGTTAGATAGCTGCGTTTTGGATTTAGAAGCAGATATTTCCCTGTGCTTACTGCTGTTTCTTCCATATGCCGGTAATGGGCTGAAAACGCCTGATTTGGGACTCTGCAGAGAAAGTGTTTGCAGACTGCTGAATCCACACACGGGTTTAACTCTGGAAGTTGAGTGCACACATTGACAACCGTTCTGTTAGATAGCTGCGTTTTGGATTTAGAAGCAGATATTTCCCTGTCCTTACTGCTGTTTCTTCCATATGCTGGTAATGGGCTGAAAACGCCTGTTTTGGGACTCTGCAGAGAAAGTGTTTGCAGACTGCTGAATCCACACACTGGTTTAACTCTGGAAGTTGAGTGCACACATTGACAACCGTTCTGTTAGATAGCTGCGTTTTGGATTTAGAAGCAGATATTTCCCTGTGCTTACTGCTGTTTCTTCCATATGCCGGTAATGGGCTGAAACCGCCTGTTTTGGGACACTGCAGAGAAAGTGTTTGCAGACTGCTGAATCCACACACGGGTTTAACTCTGGAAGTTGAGTGCACACATTGACAACCGTTCTGTTAGATAGCTGCGTTTTGGATTTAGAAGCAGATATTTCCCTGTGCTTACGCTGTTTCTTCCATATGCCGGTAATGGGCTGAAAATGCCTGTTTTGGGACTCTGCAGAGAAAGTGTTTGCAGACTGCTGAATCCACACACGGGTTTAACTCTGGAAGTTGAGTGCAGACATTGACAAACGTTCTGTTAGATAGCTGCGTTTTGGATTTAGAAGCAGTTATTTCCCTGTGCTTACTGCAGTTTCTTCCTTATGCCGGTAATGGGCTGAAAACGCCTGTTTTGGGACTCTGCAGAGAAAGTGTTTGCAGACTGCTGAATCCACACACGGGTTTAACTCTGGAAGTTGAGTGCACACATTGACAACCGTTCTGTTAGATAGCTGCGTTTTGGATTTAGAAGCAGATATTTCCCTGTGCTTACTGCTGTTTCTTCCATAGGCCGGTAAAGGGCTGAAAACGCCTGTTTTGGGACTCTGCAGAGAAAGTGTTTGCAGACTGCTGAATCCACACACGGGTTTAACTCTTTAAGTTGAGTGCACACATTGACAACCGTTCTGTTAGATAGCTGCGTTTTGGATTTAGAAGCAGATATTTCCCTGTGCTTACTGCTGTTTCTTCCATATGCCGGTAATGGGCTGAAAACGCCTGTTTTGGGACTCTGCACAGAAAGTGTTTGCAGACTGCTGAATCCACACACGGGTTTAACTCTGGAAGTTGAGTGCACACACTGAAAACCGTTCTGTTAGACAGCTGCGTTTTGGATTTAGAAGCTGCTATTTCCCTGTGCTTACTGCTGTTTCTTCCATATGCCGGTAATGGGCTGAAAAGGCCTCTTTTGGGACTCTGCAGAGAAAGTGTTTGCAGACTGCTGAATCCACACACCGGTTTAATTCTGGAAGTTGAGTGCACACATTGACGACCGTTCTGTTAGATAGCTGCGTTTTGGATTTAGAAGCAGATATTTCCCTGTGCTTACTGCTGTTTCTTCCATATGCTGGTAATGGGCTGAAAACGCCTGTTTTGGGACTCTGCAGAGAAAGTGTTTGCAGACTGCTGAATCCACACACTGGTTTAACTCTGGAAGTTGAGTGCACACATTGACAACCGTTCTGTTAGATAGCTGCGTTTTGGATTTAGAAGCAGATATTTCCCTGTGCTTACTGCTGCTTGTTCCATATGCCGGTAATGGGCTGGAAACGACTGTTTTGGGACTCTGCAGAGAAAGTGTTTGCAGACTGCTGAATCCACACACGGGTTTAACTCTGGAAGTTGAGTGCACACATTGACAACCGTTCTGTTAGATAGCTGCGTTTTGGATTTAGAAGCAGATATTTCCCTGTGCTTACTGCTGTTTCTTCCATAGGCCGGTAAAGGGCTGAAAACGCCTGTTTTGGGACTCTGCAGAGAAAGTGTTTGCAGACTGCTGAATCCACACACGGGTTTAACTCTTTAAGTTGAGTGCACACATTGACAACCGTTCTGTTAGATAGCTGCGTTTTGGATTTAGAAGCAGATATTTCCCTGTGCTTACTGCTGTTTCTTCCATATGCCGGTAATGGGCTGAAAACGCCTGTTTTGGGACTCTGCACAGAAAGTGTTTGCAGACTGCTGAATCCACACACGGGTTTAACTCTGGAAGTTGAGTGCACACATTGACAACCATTCTGTTAGATAGCTGCGTTTTGGATTTAGAAGCAGATATTTCCCTGTGCCTACTGCTGTTTCTTCCATATGCTGGTAATGGGCTGAAAACGCCTGTTTTGGGACTCTGCAGAGAAAGTGTTTGTAGACTGCTGAATCCACACACTGGTTTAACTCTGGAAGTTGAGTTCACACATTGACAACCGTTCTGTTAGATAGCTGCGTTTTGGATTTAGAAGCAGATATTTCCCTGTGCTTACTGCTGTTTCTTCCATATGCCGGTAATGGGCTGAAAACGCCTGTTTTGGGACTCTGCACAGAAAGCGTTTGCAGACTGCTGAATCCACACACGGGTTTAACTCTGGAAGTTGAGTGCACACATTGACAACCGTTCTGTTAGATAGCTGCGTTTTGGATTTAGAAGCAGATATTTCCCTGTGCTTACTGCTGTTTCTTCCATATGCCGGTAATGGGCTGAAAACGCCTGTTTTGGGACACTGCAGAGAAAGTGTTTGCAGACTGCTGAATCCGCACACGGGTTTAACTCTGGAAGTTGAGTGCACACATTGACAACCGTTCTGTTAGATAGCTGCGTTTTGGATTTAGAAGCTGCTTTTTCCCTGTGCTTACTGCTGTTTCTTCCATATGGCGGTAATGGGCTGAAAACGCCTGTTTTGGGACTCTGCAGAGAAAGTGTTTGCAGACTGCTGAATCCACACACCGGTTTAATTCTGGAAGTTGAGTGCACACATTGACAACCGTTCTGTTAGATAGCTGCGTTTTGGATTTAGAAGCAGATATTTTCCTGTGCTTACTGCTGTTTCTTCCATATGCTGGTAATGGGCTGAAAACGCCTGTTTTGGGACTCTGCAGAGAAAGTGTTTGCAGACTGCTGAATCCACACACTGGTTTAACTCTGGAAGTTGAGTGCACACATTGACAACCGTTCTGTTAGATAGCTGCGTTTTGGATTTAGAAGCAGATATTTCCCTGTGCTTACTGCTGCTTGTTCCATATGCCGGTAATGGGCTGAAAACGCCTGTTTTGGGACTCTGCAGAGAAAGTGTTTGCAGACTGCTGAATCCACACACGGGTTTAACTCTGGAAGTTGAGTGCACACATTGACAAACGTTCTGTTAGATAGCTGCGTTTTGGATTTAGAAGCAGATATTTCCCTGTGCTTACTGCTGTTTCTTCCATATGCCGGTAATGGGCTGAAAATGCCTGTTTTGGGACTCTGCACAGAAAGGGTTTGCAGACTGTTGAATCCACACACGGGTTTAACTCTGGAAGTTGAGTGCACACATTGACAACCGTTCTGTTAGATAGCTGCGTTTTGGATTTAGAAGCAGATATTTCCCTGTGCTTACTGCAGTTTCTTCCTTATGCCGGTAATGGGCTGAAAACGCCTGATTTGGGACTCTGCAGAGAAAGTGTTTGCAGACTGCTGAATCCACACACGGGTTTAACTCTGGAAGTTGAGTGCACACATTGACAACCGTTCTGTTAGATAGCTGCGTTTTGGATTTAGAAGCAGATATTTCCCTGTCCTTACTGCTGTTTCTTCCATATGCTGGTAATGGGCTGAAAACGCCTGTTTTGGGACTCTGCAGAGAAAGTGTTTGCAGACTGCTGAATCCACACACTGGTTTAACTCTGGAAGTTGAGTGCACACATTGACAACCGTTCTGTTAGATAGCTGCGTTTTGGATTTAGAAGCAGATATTTCCCTGTGCTTACTGCTGTTTCTTCCATATGCCGGTAATGGGCTGAAACCGCCTGTTTTGGGACACTGCAGAGAAAGTGTTTGCAGACTGCTGAATCCACACACGGGTTTAACTCTGGAAGTTGAGTGCACACATTGACAACCGTTCTGTTAGATAGCTGCGTTTTGGATTTAGAAGCAGATATTTCCCTGTGCTTACGCTGTTTCTTCCATATGCCGGTAATGGGCTGAAAATGCCTGTTTTGGGACTCTGCAGAGAAAGTGTTTGCAGACTGCTGAATCCACACACGGGTTTAACTCTGGAAGTTGAGTGCAGACATTGACAAACGTTCTGTTAGATAGCTGCGTTTTGGATTTAGAAGCAGTTATTTCCCTGTGCTTACTGCAGTTTCTTCCTTATGCCGGTAATGGGCTGAAAACGCCTGTTTTGGGACTCTGCAGAGAAAGTGTTTGCAGACTGCTGAATCCACACACGGGTTTAACTCTGGAAGTTGAGTGCACACATTGACAACCGTTCTGTTAGATAGCTGCGTTTTGGATTTAGAAGCAGATATTTCCCTGTGCTTACTGCTGTTTCTTCCATAGGCCGGTAAAGGGCTGAAAACGCCTGTTTTGGGACTCTGCAGAGAAAGTGTTTGCAGACTGCTGAATCCACACACGGGTTTAACTCTTTAAGTTGAGTGCACACATTGACAACCGTTCTGTTAGATAGCTGCGTTTTGGATTTAGAAGCAGATATTTCCCTGTGCTTACTGCTGTTTCTTCCATATGCCGGTAATGGGCTGAAAACGCCTGTTTTGGGACTCTGCACAGAAAGTGTTTGCAGACTGCTGAATCCACACACGGGTTTAACTCTGGAAGTTGAGTGCACACACTGAAAACCGTTCTGTTAGACAGCTGCGTTTTGGATTTAGAAGCTGCTATTTCCCTGTGCTTACTGCTGTTTCTTCCATATGCCGGTAATGGGCTGAAAAGGCCTCTTTTGGGACTCTGCAGAGAAAGTGTTTGCAGACTGCTGAATCCACACACCGGTTTAATTCTGGAAGTTGAGTGCACACATTGACGACCGTTCTGTTAGATAGCTGCGTTTTGGATTTAGAAGCAGATATTTCCCTGTGCTTACTGCTGTTTCTTCCATATGCTGGTAATGGGCTGAAAACGCCTGTTTTGGGACTCTGCAGAGAAAGTGTTTGCAGACTGCTGAATCCACACACTGGTTTAACTCTGGAAGTTGAGTGCACACATTGACAACCGTTCTGTTAGATAGCTGCGTTTTGGATTTAGAAGCAGATATTTCCCTGTGCTTACTGCTGCTTGTTCCATATGCCGGTAATGGGCTGGAAACGACTGTTTTGGGACTCTGCAGAGAAAGTGTTTGCAGACTGCTGAATCCACACACGGGTTTAACTCTGGAAGTTGAGTGCACACATTGACAAACGTTCTGTTAGATAGCTGCGTTTTGGATTTAGAAGCAGATATTTCCCTGTGCTTACTGCTGTTTCTTCCATATGCCGGTAATGGGCTGAAAACGCCTGTTTTGGGACTCTGCAGAGAAAGTGTTTGCAGACTGCTGAATCCACACACGGGTTTAACTCTGGAAGTTGAGTGCACACATTGACAACCGTTCTGTTAGATAGCTGCGTTTTGGATTTAGAAGCAGATATTTCCCTGTGCTTACTGCTGTTTCTTCCATATGCCGGTAATGGGCTGAAAACGCCTGTTTTGGGACTCTGCACAGAAAGTGTTTGCAGACTGCTGAATCCACACACGGGTTTAACTCTGGAAGTTGAGTGCACACATTGACAACCGTTCTGTTAGATAGCTGCGTTTTGGATTTAGAAGCTGCTATTTCCCTGTGCTTACTGCTGTTTCTTCCATATGCCGGTAATGGGCTGAAAAGGCCTCTTTTGGTACTCTGCAGAGAAAGTGTTTGCAGACTGCTGAATCCACACACGGGTTTAACTCTGGAAGTTGAGTGCACAAATTGACAACCGTTCTGTTAGATAGCTGCGTTTTGGATTTAGAAGCAGATATTTCCCTGTGCTTACTGCTGTTTCTTCCCTATGCCGGTAATAGGCTGAAAACGCCTGTTTTGGGACTCTGCACAGAAAGTGTTTGCAGACTGCTGAATCCACACACGGGTTTAACTCTGGAAGTTGAGTGCACACATTGACAACCGTTCTGTTAGATAGCTGCGTTTTGGATTTAGAAGCTGCTATTTCCCTGTGCTTACTGCTGTTTCTTCCATATGCCGGTAATAGGCTGAAAACGCCTGTTTTGGGACTCTGCAGAGAAAGTGTTTGCAGACTGCTGAATCCACACACGGGTTTAACTCTGGAAGTTGAGTGCACACATTGACAAACGTTCTGTTAGATAGCTGCGTTTTGGATTTAGAAGCAGATATTTCCCTGTGCTTACTGCTGTTTCTTCCATATGCCGGTAATGGGCTGAAAACGCCTGATTTGGGACTCTGCAGAGAAAGTGTTTGCAGACTGCTGAATCCACACACGGGTTTAACTCTGGAAGTTGAGTGCACACATTGACAACCGTTCTGTTAGATAGCTGCGTTTTGGATTTAGAAGCAGATATTTCCCTGTGCTTACTGCTATTTCTTCCATATGCTGGTAATGGACTGAAAACGCCTGTTTTGGGACTCTGCAGAGAAAGTGTTTGCAGACTGCTGAATCCACACACTGGTTTAACTCTGGAAGTTGAGTGCACACATTGACAAGCGTTCTGTTAGATAGCTGCGTTTTGGATTTAGAAGCAGATATTTCCCTGTGCTTACTGCTGTTTCTTCCATATGCCGGTAATGGCCTGAAAACGCCTGTTTTGGGACTCTGCAGAGAAAGTGTTTGCAGACTGCTGAATCCACACACGGGTTTAACTCTGGAAGTTGAGTGCACACATTGACAACCGTTCTGTTAGATAGCTGCGTTTTGGATTTAGAAGCAGATATTTCCCTGTGCTTACTGCTGTTTCTTCCATATGCTGGTAATGGGCTGAAAAAGCCTGTTTTGGGACTCTGCAGAGAAAGTGTTTGCTGACTGCTGAATCCACACACGGGTTTAACTCTGGAAGTTGAGTGCACACATTGACAACCGTTCTGTTAGATAGCTGCGTTTTGGATTTAGAAGCAGATATTTCCATGTGCTTACTGCTGTTTCTTCCATATGCCGGTAATGGGCTGAAAACGCCTGTTTTGGGACTCTGCAGAGAAAGTGTTTGCAGACTGCTGAATCCACACACGGGTTTAACTCTGGAAGTTGAGTGCACACATTGACAAACGTTCTGTTAGATAGCTGCGTTTTGGATTTAGAAGCAGATATTTCCCTGTGCTTACTGCTGTTTCTTCCATATGCCGGTAATGGGCTGAAAACGCCTGGTTTGGGACTCTGCACAGAAAGGGTTTGCAGACTGCTGAATGCACACACCGGTTTAACTCTGGAAGTTGAGTGCACACATTGACAACCGTTCTGTTAGAAAGCTGCGTTTTGGATTTAGAAGCAGATATTTCCCTGTGCTTACTGCTGTTTCTTCCATATGCCGGTAATGGGCTGAAAACGCCTGATTTGGGACTCTGCAGAGAAAGTGTTTGCAGACTGCTGAATCCACACACGGGTTTAACTCTGGAAGTTGAGTGCACACATTGACAACCATTCTGTTAGATAGCTGCGTTTTGGATTTAGAAGCAGATATTTCCCTGTGCCTACTGCTGTTTCTTCCATATGCTGGTAATGGGCTGAAAACGCCTGTTTTGGGACTCTGCAGAGAAAGTGTTTGTAGACTGCTGAATCCACACACTGGTTTAACTCTGGAAGTTGAGTTCACACATTGACAACCGTTCTGTTAGATAGCTGCGTTTTGGATTTAGAAGCAGATATTTCCCTGTGCTTACTGCTGTTTCTTCCATATGCCGGTAATGGGCTGAAAACGCCTGTTTTGGGACTCTGCACAGAAAGCGTTTGCAGACTGCTGAATCCACACACGGGTTTAACTCTGGAAGTTGAGTGCACACATTGACAACCGTTCTGTTAGATAGCTGCGTTTTGGATTTAGAAGCAGATATTTCCCTGTGCTTACTGCTGTTTCTTCCATATGCCGGTAATGGGCTGAAAACGCCTGTTTTGGGACACTGCAGAGAAAGTGTTTGCAGACTGCTGAATCCACACACGGGTTTAACTCTGGAAGTTGAGTGCACACATTGACAACCGTTCTGTGAGATAGCTGCGTTTTGGATTTAGAAGCAGATATTTCCCTGTGCTGACTGCTGTTTCTTCCATATGCCGCTAAAGGGCTGAAAACGACTGTTTTGTGTCTCTGCACAGAAAGTGTTTGCAGACTGCTGAATCCACACACGGGTTTAACTCTGGAAGTTGAGTGCACACATTGACAACCGTTCTGTTAGATAGCTGCGTTTTGGATTTAGAAGCAGATATTTCCCTGTGCTTACTGCTGTTTCTTCCCTATGCCGGTAATAGGCTGAAAACGCCTGTTTTGGGACTCTGCACAGAAAGTGTTTGCAGACTGCTGAATCCACACACGGGTTTAACTCTGGAAGTTGAGTGCACACATTGACAACCGTTCTGTTAGATAGCTGCGTTTTGGATTTAGAAGCTGCTATTTCCCTGTGCTTACTGCTGTTTCTTCCATATGCCGGTAATAGGCTGAAAACGCCTGTTTTGGGACTCTGCAGAGAAAGTGTTTGCAGACTGCTGAATCCACACACGGGTTTAACTCTGGAAGTTGAGTGCACACATTGACAAACGTTCTGTTAGATAGCTGCATTTTGGATTTAGAAGCAGATATTTCCCTGTGCTTACTGCTGTTTCTTCCATATGCCGGTAATGTGCTGAAAACGCCTGATTTGGGACTCTGCAGAGAAAGTGTTTGCAGACTGCTGAATCCACACACGGGTTTAACTCTGGAAGTTGAGTGCACACATTGACAACCGTTCTGTTAGATAGCTGCGTTTTGGATTTAGAGGCAGATATTTCCCTGTGCTTACTGCTATTTCTTCCATATGCTGGTAATGGGCTGAAAACGCCTGTTTTGGGACTCTGCAGAGAAAGTGTTTGCAGACTGCTGAATCCACACACTGGTTTAACTCTGGAAGTTGAGTGCACACATTGACAAGCGTTCTGTTAGATAGCTGCGTTTTGGATTTAGAAGCAGATATTTCCCTGTGCTTACTGCTGTTTCTTCCATATGCCGGTAATGGCCTGAAAACGCCTGTTTTGGGACTCTGCAGAGAAAGTGTTTGCAGACTGCTGAATCCACACACGGGTTTAACTCTGGAAGTTGAGTGCACACATTGACAACCGTTCTGTTAGATAGCTGCGTTTTGGATTTAGAAGCAGATATTTCCCTGTGCTTACTGCTGTTTCTTCCATATGCCGGTAATGGGCTGAAAACGCCTGTTTTGGGACTCTGCACAGAAAGTGTTTGCAGACTGCTGAATCCACACACGGGTTTAACTCTGGAGTTGAGTGCACACATTGACAACCGTTCTGTTAGATAGCTGCGTTTTGGATTTAGAAGCTCCTATTTCCCTGTGCTTACTGCTGTTTCTTCCATATGCCGGTAATGGGCTGAAAACGCCTGTTTTGGGACTCTGCAGAGAAAGTGTTTGCAGACTGCTGAATCCACACACCGGTTTAATTCTGGAAGTTGAGTGCACACATTGACAACCGTTCTGTTAGATAGCTGCGTTTTGGATTTAGAAGCAGATATTTCCCTGTGCTTACTGCTGTTTCTTCCATATGCTGGTAATGGGCTGAAAACGCCTGTTTTGGGACTCTGCAGAGAAAGTGTTTGCAGACTGCTGAATCCACACACTGGTTTAACTCTGGAAGTTGAGTGCACACATTGACAACCGTTCTGTTAGATAGCTGCGTTTTGGATTTAGAAGCAGATATTTCCCTGTGCTTACTGCTGTTTCTTCCATATGCCGGTAATGGGCTGAAACCGCCTGTTTTGGGACACTGCAGAGAAAGTGTTTGCAGACTGCTGAATCCACACACGGGTTTAACTCTGGAAGTTGAGTGCACACATTGACAACCGTTCTGTTAGATAGCTGCGTTTTGGATTTAGAAGCAGATATTTCCCTGTGCTTACGCTGTTTCTTCCATATGCCGGTAATGGGCTGAAAATGCCTGTTTTGGGACTCTGCAGAGAAAGTGTTTGCAGACTGCTGAATCCACACACGGGTTTAACTCTGGAAGTTGAGTGCAGACATTGACAAACGTTCTGTTAGATAGCTGCGTTTTGGATTTAGAAGCAGTTATTTCCCTGTGCTTACTGCAGTTTCTTCCTTATGCCGGTAATGGGCTGAAAACGCCTGTTTTGGGACTCTGCAGAGAAAGTGTTTGCAGACTGCTGAATCCACACACGGGTTTAACTCTGGAAGTTGAGTGCACACATTGACAACCGTTCTGTTAGATAGCTGCGTTTTGGATTTAGAAGCAGATATTTCCCTGTGCTTACTGCTGTTTCTTCCATAGGCCGGTAAAGGGCTGAAAACGCCTGTTTTGGGACTCTGCAGAGAAAGTGTTTGCAGACTGCTGAATCCACACACGGGTTTAACTCTTTAAGTTGAGTGCACACATTGACAACCGTTCTGTTAGATAGCTGCGTTTTGGATTTAGAAGCAGATATTTCCCTGTGCTTACTGCTGTTTCTTCCATATGCCGGTAATGGGCTGAAAACGCCTGTTTTGGGACTCTGCACAGAAAGTGTTTGCAGACTGCTGAATCCACACACGGGTTTAACTCTGGAAGTTGAGTGCACACACTGAAAACCGTTCTGTTAGATAGCTGCGTTTTGGATTTAGAAGCTGCTATTTCCCTGTGCTTACTGCTGTTTCTTCCATATGCCGGTAATGGGCTGAAAAGGCCTCTTTTGGGACTCTGCAGAGAAAGTGTTTGCAGACTGCTGAATCCACACACCGGTTTAATTCTGGAAGTTGAGTGCACACATTGACGACCGTTCTGTTAGATAGCTGCGTTTTGGATTTAGAAGCAGATATTTCCCTGTGCTTACTGCTGTTTCTTCCATATGCTGGTAATGGGCTGAAAACGCCTGTTTTGGGACTCTGCAGAGAAAGTGTTTGCAGACTGCTGAATCCACACACTGGTTTAACTCTGGAAGTTGAGTGCACACATTGACAACCGTTCTGTTAGATAGCTGCGTTTTGGATTTAGAAGCAGATATTTCCCTGTGCTTACTGCTGCTTGTTCCATATGCCGGTAATGGGCTGAAAACGACTGTTTTGGGACTCTGCAGAGAAAGTGTTTGCAGACTGCTGAATCCACACACGGGTTTAACTCTGGAAGTTGAGTGCACACATTGACAAACGTTCTGTTAGATAGCTGCGTTTTGGATTTAGAAGCAGATATTTCCCTGTGCTTACTGCTGTTTCTTCCATATGCCGGTAATGGGCTGAAAACGCCTGTTTTGGGACTCTGCAGAGAAAGTGTTTGCAGACTGCTGAATCCACACACGGGTTTAACTCTGGAAGTTGAGTGCACACATTGACAACCGTTCTGTTAGATAGCTGCGTTTTGGATTTAGAAGCAGATATTTCCCTGTGCTTACTGCTGTTTCTTCCATATGCCGGTAATGGGCTGAAAACGCCTGTTTTGGGACTCTGCACAGAAAGTGTTTGCAGACTGCTGAATCCACACACGGGTTTAACTCTGGAAGTTGAGTGCACACATTGACAACCGTTCTGTTAGATAGCTGCGTTTTGGATTTAGAAGCTGCTATTTCCCTGTGCTTACTGCTGTTTCTTCCATATGCCGGTAATGGGCTGAAAAGGCCTCTTTTGGGACTCTGCAGAGAAAGTGTTTGCAGACTGCTGAATCCACACACGGGTTTAACTCTGGAAGTTGAGTGCACACATTGACAACCGTTCTGTTAGATAGCTGCGTTTTGGATTTAGAAGCAGATATTTCCCTGTGCTTACTGCTGTTTCTTCCCTATGCCGGTAATAGGCTGAAAACGCCTGTTTTGGGACTCTGCACAGAAAGTGTTTGCAGACTGCTGAATCCACACACGGGTTTAACTCTGGAAGTTGAGTGCACACATTGACAACCGTTCTGTTAGATAGCTGCGTTTTGGATTTAGAAGCTGCTATTTCCCTGTGCTTACTGCTGTTTCTTCCATATGCCGGTAATAGGCTGAAAACGCCTGTTTTGGGACTCTGCAGAGAAAGTGTTTGCAGACTGCTGAATCCACACACGGGTTTAACTCTGGAAGTTGAGTGCACACATTGACAAACGTTCTGTTAGATAGCTGCGTTTTGGATTTAGAAGCAGATATTTCCCTGTGCTTACTGCTGTTTCTTCCATATGCCGGTAATGGGCTGAAAACGCCTGATTTGGGACTCTGCAGAGAAAGTGTTTGCAGACTGCTGAATCCACACACGGGTTTAACTCTGGAAGTTGAGTGCACAAATTGACAACCGTTCTGTTAGATAGCTGCGTTTTGGATTTAGAAGCAGATATTTCCCTGTGCTTACTGCTATTTCTTCCATATGCTGGTAATGGACTGAAAACGCCTGTTTTGGGACTCTGCAGAGAAAGTGTTTGCAGACTGCTGAATCCACACACTGGTTTAACTCTGGAAGTTGAGTGCACACATTGACAAGCGTTCTGTTAGATAGCTGCGTTTTGGATTTAGAAGCAGATATTTCCCTGTGCTTACTGCTGTTTCTTCCATATGCCGGTAATGGCCTGAAAACGCCTGTTTTGGGACTCTGCAGAGAAAGTGTTTGCAGACTGCTGAATCCACACACGGGTTTAACTCTGGAAGTTGAGTGCACACATTGACAACCGTTCTGTTAGATAGCTGCGTTTTGGATTTAGAAGCAGATATTTCCCTGTGCTTACTGCTGTTTCTTCCATATGCTGGTAATGGGCTGAAAAAGCCTGTTTTGGGACTCTGCAGAGAAAGTGTTTGCTGACTGCTGAATCCACACACGGGTTTAACTCTGGAAGTTGAGTGCACACATTGACAACCGTTCTGTTAGATAGCTGCGTTTTGGATTTAGAAGCAGATATTTCCATGTGCTTACTGCTGTTTCTTCCATATGCCGGTAATGGGCTGAAAACGCCTGTTTTGGGACTCTGCAGAGAAAGTGTTTGCAGACTGCTGAATCCACACACGGGTTTAACTCTGGAAGTTGAGTGCACACATTGACAAACGTTCTGTTAGATAGCTGCGTTTTGGATTTAGAAGCAGATATTTCCCTGTGCTTACTGCTGTTTCTTCCGTATGCCGGTAATGGGCTGAAAACGCCTGGTTTGGGACTCTGCACAGAAAGGGTTTGCAGACTGCTGAATGCACACACCGGTTTAACTCTGGAAGTTGAGTGCACACATTGACAACCGTTCTGTTAGAAAGCTGCGTTTTGGATTTACAAGCAGATATTTCCCTGTGCTTACTGCTGTTTCTTCCATATGCCGGTAATGGCCTGAAAACGCCTGATTTGGGACTCTGCAGAGAAAGTGTTTGCAGACTGCTGAATCCACACACGGGTTTAACTCTGGAAGTTGAGTACACACATTGACAACCGTTCTGTTAGATAGCTGCGTTTTGGATTTAGAAGCAGATATTTCCCTGTGCTTACTGCTGCTTCTTCCATATGCTGGTAATGGGCTGAAAACGCCTGATTTGGGACTCTGCAGAGAAAGTGTTCTAGACTGCTGAATCCACACACGGGTTTAACTCTGGAAGTTGAGTGCACACATTGACAAACGTTCTGTTAGATAGGTGCGTTTTGGATTTAGAAGCAGATATTTTCCTGTGCTTACTGCTGTTTCTTCCATATGCCGGTAATGGGTTGAAAACGCCTGTTTTGGGACTCTGCAGAGAAAGTGTTTGCAGACTGCTGAATCCACACTCGGGTTTAACTCTGGAAGTTGAGTGCACACATTGACAACCGTTCTGTTAGATAGCTGCGTTTTGGATTTAGAAGCATATATTTCCCTGTGCTTACTGCTGTTTCTTCCATATGCCGGTATTGGGCTGAAAACGCCTGATTTGGGACTCTGCAGAGAAAGTGTTTGCAGACTGCTGAATCCACACACGGGTTTAACTCTGGAAGTTGAGTGCACACATTGACAACCGTTCTGTTAGATAGCTGCGTTTTGGATTTAGAAGCAGATATTTCCCTGTGCTTACTGCTGTTTCTTCCATATGCCGGTAATGGGCTGAAAACGCCTGTTTTGGGACTCTGCAGAGAAAGTGTTTGCAGACTGCTGAATCCTCACACTGGTTTAACTCTGGAAGTTGAGTGCACACATTGACAACCGTTCTGTTAGATAGCTGCGTTTTGGATTTAGAAGCAGATATTTCCCTGTGCTTACTGCTGTTTCTTCCATATGCCGGTAATGGGCTGAAAAAGCCTGTTTTGGGACTCTGCAGAGAAAGTGTTTGCTGACTGCTGAATCCACACACGGGTTTAACTCTGGAAGTTGACTGCACACATTGACAACCGTTCTGTTAGATAGCTGCGTTTTGGATTTAGAAGCAGATATTTCCATGTGCTTACTGCTGTTTCTTCCATATGCCGGTAATGGGCTGAAAACGCCTGTTTTGGGACTCTGCACAGAAAGTGTTTGCAGACTGCTGAATCCACACACGGGTTTAACTCTGGAAGTTGAGTGCACACATTGACAAACGTTCTGTTAGATAGCTGCGTTTTGGATTTAGAAGCAGATATTTCCCTGTGCTTACTGCTGTTTCTTCCATATGCCGGTAATGGGCTGAAAACGCCTGATTTGGGACTCTGCAGAGAAAGTGTTTGCAGACTGCTGAATCCACACACGGGTTTAACTCTGGAAGTTGAGTGCACACATTGACAACCGTTCTGTTAGATAGCTGCGTTTTGGATTTAGAAGCAGATATTTCCCTGTGCTTACTGCTGTTTCTTCCATATGCCGGTAATGGGCTGAAAACGCCTGTTTTGGGACTCTGCACAGAAAGGGTTTGCAGACTGCTGAATCCACACACCGGTTTAACTCTGGAAGTTGAGTGCACACATTGACAACCGTTCTGTTAGATAGCTGCGTTTTGGATTTAGAAGCAGATATTTCCCTTTGCTTACTGCTGTTTCTTCCTTATGCCGGTAATGGGCTGAAAACGCCTGATTTGGGACTCTGCAGAGAAAGTGTTTGCAGACTGCTGAATCCACACACGGGTTTAACTCTGGAAGTTGAGTGCACACATTGACAACCGTTCTGTTAGATAGCTGCGTTTTGGATTTAGAAGCAGATATTTCCCTGTGCTTACTGCTGTTTCTTCCATATGCTGGTAATGGGCTGAAAACGCCTGTTTTGGGACTCTGCAGAGAAAGTGTTTGCAGACTGCTGAATCCACACACGGGTTTAACTCTGGAAGTTGAGTGCACACATTGACAACCGTTCTGTTAGATAGCTGCGTTTTGGATTTAGAAGCAGATATTTCCCTGTGCTTACTGCTGCTTCTTCCATATGCCGGTAATGGGCTGAAAACGCCTGTTTTGGGACTCTGCAGAGAAAGTGTTTGCAGACTGCTGAATCCACACACGGGTTTAACTCTGGAAGTTGAGTGCACACATTGACAACCGTTGTGTTAGATAGTTGCGTTTTGGATTTAGAAGCAGATATTTCCCTGTGCTTACTGCTGTTTCTTCCATATGCCGGTAATGGGTTGAAAACGCCTGTTTTGGGACTCTGCAGAGAAAGTGTTTGCAGACTGCTGAATCCACACACGGGTTTAACTCTGGAAGTTGAGTGCACACATTGACAACCGTTCTGTTAGATAGCTTTATTTTGGATTTAGAAGCAGATATTTCCCTGTGCTTACTGCTGTTTCTTCCATATGCCGGTAATGGGCTGAAAACGCCTGACTTGGGACTCTGCAGAGAAAGTGTTTGCAGACTGCTGAATCCACACACGGGTTTAACTCTGGAAGTTGAGTGCACACATTGACAACCGTTCTGTTAGATAGCTGCGTTTTGGATTTAGAAGCAGATATTTCCCTGTGCTTACTGCTGTTTCTTCCATATGCCGGTAATGGGCTGAAAACGCCTGTTTTGGGACTCTGCAGTGAAAGTGTTTGCAGACTGCTGAATCCTCACACTGGTTTAACTCTGGAAGTTGAGTGCACACATTGACAACCGTTCTGTTAGATAGCTGCGTTTTGGATTTAGAAGCAGATATTTTCCTGTGCTTACTGCTGTTTCTTCCATATGCCGGTAATGGGATGAAAAAGCCTGTTTTGGGACTCTGCAGAGAAAGTGTTTGCTGACTGCTGAATCCACACACGGGTTTAACTCTGGAAGTTGACTGCACACATTGACAACCGTTCTGTTAGATAGCTGCGTTTTGGATTTAGAAGCAGATATTTCCATGTGCTTACTGCTGTTTCTTCCATATGCCGGTAATGGGCTGAAAACGCCTGTTTTGGGACTCTGCACAGAAAGGGGTTGCAGACTGCTGAATCCACACACGGGTTTAACTCTGGAAGTTGAGTGCACACATTGACAAACGTTCTGTTAGATAGCTGCGTTTTGGATTTAGAAGCAGATATTTCCCTGTGCTTACTGCTGTTTCTTCCATATGCCGGTAATGGGCTGAAAACGCCTGATTTGGGACTCTGCAGAGAAAGTGTTTGCAGACTGCTGAATCCACACACGGGTTTAACTCTGGAAGTTGAGTGCACACATTGACAACCGTTCTGTTAGATAGCTGCGTTTTGGATTTAGAAGCAGATATTTCCCTGTGCTTACTGCTGTTTCTTCCATATGCCGGTAATGGGCTGAAAACGCCTGTTTTGGCACTCTGCACAGAAAGGGTTTGCAGACTGCTGAATCCACACACCGGTTTAACTCTGGAAGTTGAGTGCACACATTTACAACCGTTCTGTTAGACAGCTGCGTTTTGGATTTAGAAGCAGATATTACCCTGTGCTTACTGCTGTTTCTTCCATATGCCGGTAATGGGCTGAAAACGCCGGTTTTGGGACTCTGCACAGAAAGTGTTTGCAGACTGCTGAATCCACACACGGGTTTAACTCTGGAAGTTGAGTGCACACATTGACAACCGTTCTGTTAGATAGCTGCGTTTTGGATTTACAAGCAGATATTTCCCTGTGCTTACTGCTGTTTCTTCCATATGCCGGTAATGGGCTGAAAGCGCCTGTTTTGGGACACTGCAGAGAAGTGTTTGCAGACTGCTGAATCCACACACGGGTTTAACTCTGGAAGTTGAGTGCACACATTGACAACCGTTCTGTTAGATAGCTGCGTTTTGGATTTAGAAGCAGATATTTCCCTGTGCTTACTGCTGTTTCTTCCATATGCCGGTAATGGGCTGAAAACGCCTGTTTTGGGACTCTGCAGAGAAAGTGTTTGCAGACTGCTGAATCCACACACGGGTTTAACTCTGGAAGTTGAGTGCACACATTGACAACCGTTCTGTTAGATAGCTGCGTTTTGGATTTAGAAGCAGATATTTCCCTGTGCTTACTGCTGTTTCTTCCATATGCCGGTAATGGGCTGAAAACGCCTGTTTTGGGACTCTGCAGAGAAAGTGTTTGCAGACTGCTGAATCCACACACGGGTTTAACTCTGGAAGTTGAGTGCACACATTGACAACCGTTCTGTTAGATAGCTGCGTTTTGGATTTACAAGCAGATATTTCCCTGTGCTTACTGCTGTTTCTTCCATATGCCGGTAATGGGCTGAAAGCGCCTGTTTTGGGACACTGCAGAGAAAGTGTTTGCAGACTGCTGAATCCACACACGGGTTTAACTCTGGAAGTTGAGTGCACACATTGACAACCGTTATGTTAGATAGCTGCGTTTTGGATTTAGAAGCAGATATTTCCCTGTGCTGACTGCTGTTTCTTCCATATGCCGCTAAAGGGCTGAAAACGACTGTTTTGTGTCTCTGCACAGAAAGTGTTTGCACACTGCTGAATCCACACACGGGTTTAACTCTGAAAGTTGAATGCACACATTGACAAACGTTCTGTTAGATAGCTGGGTTTTGGATTTAGAAGCAGATATTTCCCTGTGCTTACTGCAGTTTCTTCCTTATGCCGTTAATGGGCTGAAAAAGCCTGTTTTGGGACTCTGCAGAGAAAGTGTTTGCAGACTGCTGAATCCACACACGGGTTTAACTCTGGAAGTTGAGTGCACACATTGACAACCGTTCTGTTAGATAGCTGCGTTTTGGATTTAGAAGCAGATATTTCCCTGTGCTTACTGTTGTTTCTTCCATATGCCGGTAAAGGGCTGAAAACGCCTGTTTTGGGACTCTGCAGAGAAAGTGTTTGCAGACTGCTGAATCCACACACGGGTTTAACTCTGGAAGTTGAGTGCACACATTGACAACCGTTCTGTTAGATAGCTGCGTTTTGGATTTAGAAGCAGATATTTCCCTGGGCTTACTGCTGTTTCTTCCATATGCCGGTAATGGGCTGAAAACGCCTGTTTTGGGACTCTGCACAGAAAGTGTTTGCAGACTGCTGAATCCACACACGGGTTTAACTCTGGAAGTTGAGTGCACACAATGACAACCGTTCTGTTAGATTGCTGCGTTTTGGATTTAGAAGCTGCTATTTCCCTGTGCTTACTGCTGTTTCTTCCATATGCCGGTAATGGGCTGAAAACGCCTGTTTTGGGACTCTGCAGAGAAAGTGTTTGCAGACTGCTGAATCCACACACCGGTTTAATTCTGGAAGTTGAGTGCACACATTGACAACCGTTCTGTTAGATAGCTGCGTTTTGGATTTAGAAGCAGATATTTCCCTGTGCTTACTGCTGTTTCTTCCATATGCTGGTAATGGGCTGAAAACGCCTGTTTTGGGACTCTGCAGAGAAAGTGTTTGCAGACTGCTGAATCCACACACTGGTTTAACTCTGGAAGTTGAGTGCACACATTGACAACCGTTCTGTTAGATAGCTGCGTTTTGGATTTAGAAGCAGATATTTCCCTGTGCTTACTGCTGCTTCTTCCATATGCCGGTAATGGGCTGAAAACGCCTGTTTTGGTTCTCTGCAGAGAAAGTGTTTGCAGACTGCTGAATCCACACACGGGTTTAACTCTGGAAGTTGAGTGCACACATTCACAAGCGTTCTGTTAGATAGCTGCGTTTTGGATTTAGAAGCAGATATTTCCCTGTGCTTACTGCTGTTTCTTCCATATGCTGGTAATGGGCTGAAAACGCCTGTTTTGGGACTCTGCAGAGAAAGTGTTTGCAGACTGCTGAATCCACACACGGGTTTAACTCTGGAAGTTGAGTGCACACATTGACAACCGTTCTGTTAGATAGCTGCGTTTTGGATTTAGAAGCAGATATTTCCCTGTGCTTACTGCTGCTTCTTCCATATGCCGGTAATGGGCTGAAAACGCCTGTTTTGGGACTCTGCAGAGAAAGTGTTTGCAGACTGCTGAATCCACACACGGGTTTAACTCTGGAAGTTGAGTGCACACATTGACAACCGTTCTGTTAGATAGCTTCGTTTTGGATTTAGAAGCAGATATTTCCCTGTGCTTACTGCTGTTTCTTCCATATGCCGGTAATGGGCTGAAAACGCCTGACTTGGGACTCTGCAGAGAAAGTGTTTGCAGACTGCTGAATCCACACACGGGTTTAACTCTGGAAGTTGAGTGCACACATTGACAACCGTTCTGTTAGATAGCTGCGTTTTGGATTTAGAAGCAGATATTTCCCTGTGCTTACTGCTGTTTCTTCCATATGCCGGTAATGGGCTGAAAACGCCTGTTTTGGGACTCTGCAGTGAAAGTGTTTGCAGACTGCTGAATCCTCACACTGGTTTAACTCTGGAAGTTGAGTGCACACATTGACAACCGTTCTGTTAGATAGCTGCGTTTTGGATTTAGAAGCAGATATTTTCCTGTGCTTACTGCTGTTTCTTCCATATGCCGGTAATGGGATGAAAAAGACTGTTTTGGGACTCTGCAGAGAAAGTGTTTGCTGACTGCTGAATCCACACACGGGTTTAACTCTGGAAGTTGACTGCACACATTGACAACCGTTCTGTTAGATAGCTGCGTTTTGGATTTAGAAGCAGATATTTCCATGTGCTTACTGCTGTTTCTTCCATATGCCGGTAATGGGCTGAAAACGCCTGTTTTGGGACTCTGCACAGAAAGGGGTTGCAGACTGCTGAATCCACACACGGGTTTAACTCTGGAAGTTGAGTGCACACATTGACAAACGTTCTGTTAGATAGCTGCGTTTTGGATTTAGAAGCAGATATTTCCCTGTGCTTACTGCTGTTTCTTCCATATGCCGGTAATGGGCTGAAAACGCCTGATTTGGGACTCTGCAGAGAAAGTGTTTGCAGACTGCTGAATCCACACACGGGTTTAACTCTGGAAGTTGAGTGCACACATTGACAACCGTTCTGTTAGATAGCTGCGTTTTGGATTTAGAAGCAGATATTTCCCTGTGCTTACTGCTGTTTCTTCCATATGCCGGTAATGGGCTGAAAACGCCTGTTTTGGCACTCTGCACAGAAAGGGTTTGCAGACTGCTGAATCCACACACCGGTTTAACTCTGGAAGTTGAGTGCACACATTTACAACCGTTCTGTTAGACAGCTGCGTTTTGGATTTAGAAGCAGATATTACCCTGTGCTTACTGCTGTTTCTTCCATATGCCGGTAATGGGCTGAAAACGCCGGTTTTGGGACTCTGCACAGAAAGTGTTTGCAGACTGCTGAATCCACACACGGGTTAAACTCTGGAAGTTGAGTGCACACATTGACAACCGTTCTGTTAGATAGCTGCGTTTTGGATTTACAAGCAGATATTTCCCTGTGCTTACTGCTGTTTCTTCCATATGCCGGTAATGGGCTGAAAGCGCCTGTTTTGGGACACTGCAGAGAAGTGTTTGCAGACTGCTGAATCCACACACGGGTTTAACTCTGGAAGTTGAGTGCACACATTGACAACCGTTCTGTTAGATAGCTGCGTTTTGGATTTAGAAGCAGATATTTCCCTGTGCTTACTGCTGTTTCTTCCATATGCCGGTAATGGGCTGAAAACGCCTGTTTTGGGACTCTGCAGAGAAAGTGTTTGCAGACTGCTGAATCCACACACGGGTTTAACTCTGGAAGTTGAGTGCACACATTGACAACCGTTCTGTTAGATAGCTGCGTTTTGGATTTAGAAGCAGATATTTCCCTGTGCTTACTGCTGTTTCTTCCATATGCCGGTAATGGGCTGAAAACGCCTGTTTTGGGACTCTGCAGAGAAAGTGTTTGCAGACTGCTGAATCCACACACGGGTTTAACTCTGGAAGTTGAGTGCACACATTGACAACCGTTCTGTTAGATAGCTGCGTTTTGGATTTACAAGCAGATATTTCCCTGTGCTTACTGCTGTTTCTTCCATATGCCGGTAATGGGCTGAAAGCGCCTGTTTTGGGACACTGCAGAGAAAGTGTTTGCAGACTGCTGAATCCACACACGGGTTTAACTCTGGAAGTTGAGTGCACACATTGACAACCGTTCTGTTAGATAGTTGCGTTTTGGATTTAGAAGCAGATATTTCCCTGTGCTGACTGCTGTTTCTTCCATATGCCGCTAAAGGGCTGAAAACGACTGTTTTGTGTCTCTGCACAGAAAGTGTTTGCAGACTGCTGAATCCACACACGGGTTTAACTCTGAAAGTTGAATGCACACATTGACAAACGTTCTGTTAGATAGCTGGGTTTTGGATTTAGAAGCAGATATTTCCCTGTGCTTACTGCAGTTTCTTCCTTATGCCGGTAATGGGCTGAAAAAGCCTGTTTTGGGACTCTGCAGAGAAAGTGTTTGCAGACTGCTGAATCCACACACGGGTTTAACTCTGGAAGTTGAGTGCACACATTGACAACCGTTCTGTTAGATAGCTGCGTTTTGGATTTAGAAGCAGATATTTCCCTGTGCTTACTGTTGTTTCTTCCATATGCCGGTAAAGGGCTGAAAACGCCTGTTTTGGGACTCTGCAGAGAAAGTGTTTGCAGACTGCTGAATCCACACACGGGTTTAACTCTGGAAGTTGAGTGCACACATTGACAACCGTTCTGTTAGATAGCTGCGTTTTGGATTTAGAAGCAGATATTTCCCTGGGCTTACTGCTGTTTCTTCCATATGCCGGTAATGGGCTGAAAACGCCTGTTTTGGGACTCTGCACAGAAAGTGTTTGCAGACTGCTGAATCCACACACGGGTTTAACTCTGGAAGTTGAGTGCACACAATGACAACCGTTCTGTTAGATAGCTGCGTTTTGGATTTAGAAGCAGATATTTCCCTGTGCTTACTGCTATTTCTTCCATATGCCGGTAATGGGCTGAAAACGCCTGTTTTGGGACTCTGCAGAGAAAGTGTTTGCAGACTGCTGAATCCACACACTGGTTTAACTCTGGAAGTTGAGTGCACACATTGACAACCGTTCTGTTAGATAGCTGCGTTTTGGATTTAGAAGCAGATATTTCCCTGGGCTTACTGCTGTTTCTTCCATATGCCGGTAATGGGCTGAAAACGCCTGTTTTGGGACTCTGCACAGAAAGTGTTTGCAGACTGCTGAATCCACACACGGGTTTAACTCTGGAAGTTGAGTGCACACATTGACAACCGTTCTGTTAGATAGCTGCGTTTTGGATTTAGAAGCAGATATTTCCCTGTGCTTACTGCTATTTCTTCCATATGCTGGTAATGGGCTGAAAACGCCTGTTTTGGGACTCTGCAGAGAAAGTGTTTGCAGACTGCTGAATCCACACACTGGTTTAACTCTGGAAGTTGAGTGCACACATTGACAAGCGTTCTGTTAGATAGCTGCGTTTTGGATTTAGAAACAGATATTTCCCTGTGCTTACTGCTGTTTCTTCCATATGCCGGTAATGGCCTGAAAACGCCTGTTTTGGGACTCTGCAGAGAAAGTGTTTGCAGACTGCTGAATCCACACACGGGTTTAACTCTGGAAGTTGAGTGCACACATTGACAACCGTTCTGTTAGATAGCTGCGTTTTGGATTTAGAAGCAGATATTTCCCTGTGCTTACTGCTGTTTCTTCCATATGCCGGTAATGGGCTGAAAACGCCTGTTTTGGGACTCTGCACAGAAAGTGTTTGCAGACTGCTGAATCCACACACGGGTTTAACTCTGGAGTTGAGTGCACACATTGACAACCGTTCTGTTAGATAGCTGCGTTTTGGATTTAGAAGCTCCTATTTCCCTGTGCTTACTGCTGTTTCTTCCATATGCCGGTAATGGGCTGAAAACGCCTGTTTTGGGACTCTGCAGAGAAAGTGTTTGCAGACTTCTGAATCCACACACCGGTTTAATTCTGGAAGTTGAGTGCACACATTGACAACCGTTCTGTTAGATAGCTGCGTTTTGGATTTAGAAGCAGATATTTCCCTGTGCTTACTGCTGTTTCTTCCATATGCTGGTAATGGGCTGAAAACGCCTGTTTTGGGACTCTGCAGAGAAAGTGTTTGCAGACTCCTGAATCCACACACTGGTTTAACTCTGGAAGTTGAGTACACACATTGACAACCGTTCTGTTAGATAGCTGCGTTTTGGATTTAGAAGCAGATATTTCCCTGTGCTTACTGCTGCTTCTTCCATATGCCGGTAATGGGCTGAAAACGCCTGATTTGGGACTCTGCAGAGAAAGTGTTTGCAGACTGCTGAATCCACACACGGGTTTAACTCTGGAAGTTGAGTGCACACATTGACAAACGTTCTGTTAGATAGGTGCGTTTTGGATTTAGAAGCAGATATTTTCCTGTGCTTACTGCTGTTTCTTCCATATGCCGGTAATGGGTTGAAAACGCCTGTTTTGGGACTCTGCAGAGAAAGTGTTTGCAGACTGCTGAATCCACACTCGGGTTTAACTCTGGAAGTTGAGTGCACACATTGACAACCGTTCTGTTAGATAGCTGCGTTTTGGATTTAGAAGCATATATTTCCCTGTGCTTACTGCTGTTTCTTCCATATGCCGGTAATGGGCTGAAAACGCCTGATTTGGGACTCTGCAGAGAAAGTGTTTGCAGACTGCTGAATCCACACACGGGTTTAACTCTGGAAGTTGAGTGCACACATTGACAACCGTTCTGTTAGATAGCTGCGTTTTGGATTTAGAAGCAGATATTTCCCTGTGCTTACTGCTGTTTCTTCCATATGCCGGTAATGGGCTGAAAACGCCTGTTTTGGGACTCTGCGGAGAAAGTGTTTGCAGACTGCTGAATCCTCACACTGGTTTAACTCTGGAAGTTGAGTGCACACATTGACAACCGTTCTGTTAGATAGCTGCGTTTTGGATTTAGAAGCAGATATTTCCCTGTGCTTACTGCTGTTTCTTCCATATGCCGGTAATGGGCTGAAAAAGCCTGTTTTGGGACTCTGCAGAGAAAGTGTTTGCTGACTGCTGAATCCACACACGGGTTTAACTCTGGAAGTTGACTGCACACATTGACAACCGTTCTGTTAGATAGCTGCGTTTTGGATTTAGAAGCAGATATTTCCATGTGCTTACTGCTGTTTCTTCCATATGCCGGTAATGGGCTGAAAACGCCTGTTTTGGGACTCTGCACAGAAAGTGTTTGCAGACTGCTGAATCCACACACGGGTTTAACTCTGGAAGTTGAGTGCACACATTGACAAACGTTCTGTTAGATAGCTGCGTTTTGGATTTAGAAGCAGATATTTCCCTGTGCTTACTGCTGTTTCTTCCATATGCCGGTAATGGGCTGAAAACGCCTGATTTGGGACTCTGCAGAGAAAGTGTTTGCAGACTGCTGAATCCACACACGGGTTTAACTCTGGAAGTTGAGTGCACACATTGACAACCGTTCTGTTAGATAGCTGCGTTTTGGATTTAGAAGCAGATATTTCCCTGTGCTTACTGCTGTTTCTTCCATATGCCGGTAATGGGCTGAAAACGCCTGTTTTGGGACTCTGCACAGAAAGGGTTTGCAGACTGCTGAATCCACACACCGGTTTAACTCTGGAAGTTGAGTGCACACATTGACAACCGTTCTGTTAGATAGCTGCGTTTTGGATTTAGAAGCAGATATTTCCCTTTGCTTACTGCTGTTTCTTCCTTATGCCGGTAATGGGCTGAAAACGCCTGATTTGGGACTCTGCAGAGAAAGTGTTTGCAGACTGCTGAATCCACACACGGGTTTAACTCTGGAAGTTGAGTGCACACATTGACAACCGTTCTGTTAGATAGCTGCGTTTTGGATTTAGAAGCAGATATTTCCCTGTGCTTACTGCTGTTTCTTCCATATGCTGGTAATGGGCTGAAAACGCCTGTTTTGGGACTCTGCAGAGAAAGTGTTTGCAGACTGCTGAATCCACACACGGGTTTAACTCTGGAAGTTGAGTGCACACATTGACAACCGTTCTGTTAGATAGCTGCGTTTTGGATTTAGAAGCAGATATTTCCCTGTGCTTACTGCTGCTTCTTCCATATGCCGGTAATGGGCTGAAAACGCCTGTTTTGGGACTCTGCAGAGAAAGTGTTTGCAGACTGCTGAATCCACACACGGGTTTAACTCTGGAAGTTGAGTGCACACATTGACAACCGTTGTGTTAGATAGTTGCGTTTTGGATTTAGAAGCAGATATTTCCCTGTGCTTACTGCTGTTTCTTCCATATGCCGGTAATGGGTTGAAAACGCCTGTTTTGGGACTCTGCAGAGAAAGTGTTTGCAGACTGCTGAATCCACACACGGGTTTAACTCTGGAAGTTGAGTGCACACATTGACAACCGTTCTGTTAGATAGCTTCGTTTTGGATTTAGAAGCAGATATTTCCCTGTGCTTACTGCTGTTTCTTCCATATGCCGGTAATGGGCTGAAAACGCCTGACTTGGGACTCTGCAGAGAAAGTGTTTGCAGACTGCTGAATCCACACACGGGTTTAACTCTGGAAGTTGAGTGCACACATTGACAACCGTTCTGTTAGATAGCTGCGTTTTGGATTTAGAAGCAGATATTTCCCTGTGCTTACTGCTGTTTCTTCCATATGCCGGTAATGGGCTGAAAACGCCTGTTTTGGGACTCTGCAGTGAAAGTGTTTGCAGACTGCTGAATCCTCACACTGGTTTAACTCTGGAAGTTGAGTGCACACATTGACAACCGTTCTGTTAGATAGCTGCGTTTTGGATTTAGAAGCAGATATTTTCCTGTGCTTACTGCTGTTTCTTCCATATGCCGGTAATGGGATGAAAAAGCCTGTTTTGGGACTCTGCAGAGAAAGTGTTTGCTGACTGCTGAATCCACACACGGGTTTAACTCTGGAAGTTGACTGCACACATTGACAACCGTTCTGTTAGATAGCTGCGTTTTGGATTTAGAAGCAGATATTTCCATGTGCTTACTGCTGTTTCTTCCATATGCCGGTAATGGGCTGAAAACGCCTGTTTTGGGACTCTGCACAGAAAGGGGTTGCAGACTGCTGAATCCACACACGGGTTTAACTCTGGAAGTTGAGTGCACACATTGACAAACGTTCTGTTAGATAGCTGCGTTTTGGATTTAGAAGCAGATATTTCCCTGTGCTTACTGCTGTTTCTTCCATATGCCGGTAATGGGCTGAAAACGCCTGATTTGGGACTCTGCAGAGAAAGTGTTTGCAGACTGCTGAATCCACACACGGGTTTAACTCTGGAAGTTGAGTGCACACATTGACAACCGTTCTGTTAGATAGCTGCGTTTTGGATTTAGAAGCAGATATTTCCCTGTGCTTACTGCTGTTTCTTCCATATGCCGGTAATGGGCTGAAAACGCCTGTTTTGGCACTCTGCACAGAAAGGGTTTGCAGACTGCTGAATCCACACACCGGTTTAACTCTGGAAGTTGAGTGCACACATTTACAACCGTTCTGTTAGACAGCTGCGTTTTCGATTTAGAAGCAGATATTACCCTGTGCTTACTGCTGTTTCTTCCATATGCCGGTAATGGGCTGAAAACGCCGGTTTTGGGACTCTGCACAGAAAGTGTTTGCAGACTGCTGAATCCACACACGGGTTTAACTCTGGAAGTTGAGTGCACACATTGACAACCGTTCTGTTAGATAGCTGCGTTTTGGATTTACAAGCAGATATTTCCCTGTGCTTACTGCTGTTTCTTCCATATGCCGGTAATGGGCTGAAAGCGCCTGTTTTGGGACACTGCAGAGAAGTGTTTGCAGACTGCTGAATCCACACACGGGTTTAACTCTGGAAGTTGAGTGCACACATTGACAACCGTTCTGTTAGATAGCTGCGTTTTGGATTTAGAAGCAGATATTTCCCTGTGCTTACTGCTGTTTCTTCCATATGCCGGTAATGGGCTGAAAACGCCTGTTTTGGGACTCTGCAGAGAAAGTGTTTGCAGACTGCTGAATCCACACACGGGTTTAACTCTGGAAGTTGAGTGCACACATTGACAACCGTTCTGTTAGATAGCTGCGTTTTGGATTTAGAAGCAGATATTTCCCTGTGCTTACTGCTGTTTCTTCCATATGCCGGTAATGGGCTGAAAACGCCTGTTTTGGGACTCTGCAGAGAAAGTGTTTGCAGACTGCTGAATCCACACACGGGTTTAACTCTGGAAGTTGAGTGCACACATTGACAACCGTTCTGTTAGATAGCTGCGTTTTAGATTTACAAGCAGATATTTCCCTGTGCTTACTGCTGTTTCTTCCATATGCCGGTAATGGGCTGAAAGCGCCTGTTTTGGGACACTGCAGAGAAAGTGTTTGCAGACTGCTGAATCCACACACGGGTTTAACTCTGGAAGTTGAGTGCACACATTGACAACCGTTCTGTTAGATATTTGCGTTTTGGATTTAGAAGCAGATATTTCCCTGTGCTGACTGCTGTTTCTTCCATATGCCGCTAAAGGGCTGAAAACGACTGTTTTGTGTCTCTGCACAGAAAGTGTTTGCAGACTGCTGAATCCACACACGGGTTTAACTCTGAAAGTTGAATGCACACATTGACAAACGTTCTGTTAGATAGCTGGGTTTTGGATTTAGAAGCAGATATTTCCCTGTGCTTACTGCAGTTTCTTCCTTATGCCGGTAATGGGCTGAAAAAGCCTGTTTTGGGACTCTGCAGAGAAAGTGTTTGCAGACTGCTGAATCCACACACGGGTTTAACTCTGGAAGTTGAGTGCACACATTGACAACCGTTCTGTTAGATAGCTGCGTTTTGGATTTAGAAGCAGATATTTCCCTGTGCTTACTGTTGTTTCTTCCATATGCCGGTAAAGGGCTGAAAACGCCTGTTTTGGGACTCTGCAGAGAAAGTGTTTGCAGACTGCTGAATCCACACACGGGTTTAACTCTGGAAGTTGAGTGCACACATTGACAAGCGTTCTGTTAGATAGCTGCGTTTTGGATTTAGAAGCAGATATTTCCCTGTGCTTACTGCTGTTTCTTCCATATGCCGGTAATGGGCTGAAAGCGCCTGTTTTGGGACACTGCAGAGAAGTGTTTGCAGACTGCTGAATCCACACACGGGTTTAACTCTGGAAGTTGAGTGCACACATTGACAACCGTTCTGTTAGATAGCTGCGTTTTGGATTTAGAAGCAGATATTTCCCTGTGCTTACTGCTGTTTCTTCCATATGCCGGTAATGGGCTGAAAACGCCTGTTTTGGGACTCTGCAGAGAAAGTGTTTGCAGACTGCTGAATGCACACACGGGTTTAACTCTGGAAGTTGAGTGCACACATTGACAACCGTTCTGTTAGATAGCTGCGTTTTGGATTTAGAAGCAGATATTTCCCTGTGCTTACTGCTGTTTCTTCCATATGCCGGTAATGGGCTGAAAACGCCTGTTTTGGGACTCTGCAGAGAAAGTGTTTGCAGACTGCTGAATCCACACACGGGTTTAACTCTGGAAGTTGAGTGCACACATTGACAACCGTTCTGTTAGATAGCTGCGTTTTGGATTTACAAGCAGATATTTCCCTGTGCTTACTGCTGTTTCTTCCATATGCCGGTAATGGGCTGAAAGCGCCTGTTTTGGGACACTGCAGAGAAAGTGTTTGCAGACTGCTGAATCCACACACGGGTTTAACTCTGGAAGTTGAGTGCACACATTGACAACCGTTCTGTTAGATAGTTGCGTTTTGGATTTAGAAGCAGATATTTCCCTGTGCTGACTGCTGTTTCTTCCATATGCCGCTAAAGGGCTGAAAACGACTGTTTTGTGTCTCTGCACAGAAAGTGTTTGCAGACTGCTGAATCCACACACGGGTTTAACTCTGAAAGTTGAATGCACACATTGACAAACGTTCTGTTAGATAGCTGGGTTTTGGATTTAGAAGCAGATATTTCCCTGTGCTTACTGCAGTTTCTTCCTTATGCCGGTAATGGGCTGAAAAAGCCTGTTTTGGGACTCTGCAGAGAAAGTGTTTGCAGACTGCTGAATCCACACACGGGTTTAACTCTGGAAGTTGAGTGCACACATTGACAACCGTTCTGTTAGATAGCTGCGTTTTGGATTTAGAAGCAGATATTTCCCTGTGCTTACTGTTGTTTCTTCCATATGCCGGTAAAGGGCTGAAAACGCCTGTTTTGGGACTCTGCAGAGAAAGTGTTTGCAGACTGCTGAATCCACACACGGGTTTAACTCTGGAAGTTGAGTGCACACATTGACAACCGTTCTGTTAGATAGCTGCGTTTTGGATTTAGAAGCAGATATTTCCCTGGGCTTACTGCTGTTTCTTCCATATGCCGGTAATGGGCTGAAAACGCCTGTTTTGGGACTCTGCACAGAAAGTGTTTGCAGACTGCTGAATCCACACACGGGTTTAACTCTGGAAGTTGAGTGCACACAATGACAACCGTTCTGTTAGATTGCTGCGTTTTGGATTTAGAAGCTGCTATTTCCCTGTGCTTACTGCTGTTTCTTCCATATGCCGGTAATGGGCTGAAAACGCCTGTTTTGGGACTCTGCAGAGAAAGTGTTTGCAGACTGCTGAATCCACACACCGGTTTAATTCTGGAAGTTGAGTGCACACATTGACAACCGTTCTGTTAGATAGCTGCGTTTTGGATTTAGAAGCAGATATTTCCCTGTGCTTACTGCTGTTTCTTCCATATGCTGGTAATGGGCTG
This sequence comes from Aotus nancymaae, assembly GCF_030222135.1. Taxonomy (NCBI): domain Eukaryota; kingdom Metazoa; phylum Chordata; class Mammalia; order Primates; family Aotidae; genus Aotus; species Aotus nancymaae. The sequence continues at coordinate 55,396 of NW_026989258.1, forward strand.
AAAACGCCTGTTTTGGGACTCTGCAGAGAAAGTGTTTGCAGACTGCTGAATCCACACACTGGTTTAACTCTGGAAGTTGAGTGCACACATTGACAACCGTTCTGTTAGATAGGTGCGTTTTGGATTTAGAAGCAGATATTTCCCTGTGCTTACTGCTGTTTCTTCCATATGCCGGTAATGGCCTGAAAACGCCTGTTTTGGGACTCTGCAGAGAAAGTGTTTGCAGACTGCTGAATCCACACACGGGTTTAACTCTGGAAGTTGAGTGCACACATTGACAACCGTTCTGTTAGATAGCTGCGTTTTGGATTTAGAAGCAGATATTTCCCTGTGCTTACTGCTGTTTCTTCCATATGCTGGTAATGGGCTGAAAAAGCCTGTTTTGGGACTCTGCAGAGAAAGTGTTTGCTGACTGCTGAATCCACACACGGGTTTAACTCTGGAAGTTGAGTGCACACATTGACAACCGTTCTGTTAGATAGCTGCGTTTTGGATTTAGAAGCAGATGTTTCCATGTGCTTACTGCTGTTTCTTCCATATGCCGGTAATGGGCTGAAAACGCCTGTTTTGGGACTCTGCAGAGAAAGTGTTTGCAGACTGCTGAATCCACACACGGGTTTAACTCTGGAAGTTGAGTGCACACATTGACAAACGTTCTGTTAGATAGCTGCGTTTTGGATTTAGAAGCAGATATTTCCCTGTGCTTACTGCTGTTTCTTCCATATGCCGGTAATGGGCTGAAAACGCCTGGTTTGGGACTCTGCACAGAAAGGGTTTGCAGACTGCTGAATGCACACACCGGTTTAACTCTGGAAGTTGAGTGCACACATTGACAACCGTTCTGTTAGAAAGCTGCGTTTTGGATTTAGAAGCAGATATTTCCCTGTGCTTACTGCTGTTTCTTCCATATGCCGGTAATGGGCTGAAAACGCCTGATTTGGGACTCTGCAGAGAAAGTGTTTGCAGACTGCTGAATCCACACACGGGTTTAACTCTGGAAGTTGAGTGCACACATTGACAACCGTTCTGTTAGATAGCTGCGTTTTGGATTTAGAAGCAGATATTTCCCTGTGCTTACTGCTGTTTCTTCCATATGCCGGTAATGGGCTGAAAACGCCTGTTTTGGGACTCTGCAGAGAAAGTGTTTGTAGACTGCTGAATCCACACACTGGTTTAACTCTGGAAGTTGAGTTCACACATTGACAACCGTTCTGTTAAAAAAGCTGCATTTTGGATTTAGAAGCAGATATTTCCCTGTGCTTACTGCTGTTTCTTCCATATGCCGGTAATGGGCTGAAAACGCCTGTTTTGGGACTCTGCAGAGAAAGTGTTTGCAGACTGCTGAATCCACACACCGGTTTAATTCTGGAAGTTGAGTGCACACATTGACAACCGTTCTGTTAGATAGCTGCGTTTTGGATTTAGAAGCAGATATTTCCCTGTGCTTACTGCTGTTTCTTCCATATGCTGGTAATGGGCTGAAAACGCCTGTTTTGGGACTCTGCAGAGAAAGTGTTTGCAGACTGCTGAATCCACACACTGGTTTAACTCTGGAAGTTGAGTGCACACATTGACAACCGTTCTGTTAGATAGCTGCGTTTTGGATTTAGAAGCAGATATTTCCCTGTGCTTACTGCTGCTTCTTCCATATGCCGGTAATGGGCTGAAAACGCCTGTTTTGGGACTCTGCAGAGAAAGTGTTTGCAGACTGCTGAATCCACACACGGGTTTAACTCTGGAAGTTGAGTGCACACATTGACAAGCGTTCTGTTAGATAGCTGCGTTTTGGATTTAGAAGCAGATATTTCCCTGTGCTTACTGCTGTTTCTTCCATATGCTGGTAATGGGCTGAAAACGCCTGTTTTGGGACTCTGCAGAGAAAGTGTTTGCAGACTGCTGAATCCACACACGGGTTTAACTCTGGAAGTTGAGTGCACACATTGACAACCGTTCTGTTAGATAGCTGCGTTTTGGATTTAGAAGCAGATATTTCCCTGTGCTTACTGCTGCTTCTTCCATATGCCGGTAATGGGCTGAAAACGCCTGTTTTGGGACTCTGCAGAGAAAGTGTTTGCAGACTGCTGAATCCACACATGGGTTTAACTCTGGAAGTTGAGTGCACACATTGACAACCGTTGTGTTAGATAGTTGCGTTTTGGATTTAGAAGCAGATATTTCCCTGTGCTTACTGCTGTTTCTTCCATATGCCGGTAATGGGTTGAAAACGCCTGTTTTGGGACTCTGCAGAGAAAGTGTTTGCAGACTGCTGAATCCACACACGGGTTTAACTCTGGAAGTTGAGTGCACACATTGACAACCGTTCTGTTAGATAGCTTCGTTTTGGATTTAGAAGCAGATATTTCCCTGTGCTTACTGCTGTTTCTTCCATATGCCGGTAATGGGCTGAAAACGCCTGACTTGGGACTCTGCAGAGAAAGTGTTTGCAGACTGCTGAATCCACACACGGGTTTAACTCTGGAAGTTGAGTGCACACATTGACAACCGTTCTGTTAGATAGCTGCGTTTTGGATTTAGAAGCAGATATTTCCCTGTGCTTACTGCTGTTTCTTCCATATGCCGGTAATGGGCTGAAAACGCCTGTTTTGGGACTCTGCAGTGAAAGTGTTTGCAGACTGCTGAATCCTCACACTGGTTTAACTCTGGAAGTTGAGTGCACACATTGACAACCGTTCTGTTAGATAGCTGCGTTTTGGATTTAGAAGCAGATATTTTCCTGTGCTTACTGCTGTTTCTTCCATATGCCGGTAATGGGATGAAAAAGCCTGTTTTGGGACTCTGCAGAGAAAGTGTTTGCTGACTGCTGAATCCACACACGGGTTTAACTCTGGAAGTTGACTGCACACATTGACAACCGTTCTGTTAGATAGCTGCGTTTTGGATTTAGAAGCAGATATTTCCATGTGCTTACTGCTGTTTCTTCCATATGCCGGTAATGGGCTGAAAACGCCTGTTTTGGGACTCTGCACAGAAAGGGGTTGCAGACTGCTGAATCCACACACGGGTTTAACTCTGGAAGTTGAGTGCACACATTGACAAACGTTCTGTTAGATAGCTGCGTTTTGGATTTAGAAGCAGATATTTCCCTGTGCTTACTGCAGTTTCTTCCATATGCCGGTAATGGGCTGAAAACGCCTGATTTGGGACTCTGCAGAGAAAGTGTTTGCAGACTGCTGAATCCACACACGGGTTTAACTCTGGAAGTTGAGTGCACACATTGACAACCGTTCTGTTAGATAGCTGCGTTTTGGATTTAGAAGCAGATATTTCCCTGTGCTTACTGCTGTTTCTTCCATATGCCGGTAATGGGCTGAAAACGCCTGTTTTGGCACTCTGCACAGAAAGGGTTTGCAGACTGCTGAATCCACACACCGGTTTAACTCTGGAAGTTGAGTGCACACATTTACAACCGTTCTGTTAGACAGCTGCGTTTTGGATTTAGAAGCAGATATTACCCTGTGCTTACTGCTGTTTCTTCCATATGCCGGTAATGGGCTGAAAACGCCGGTTTTGGGACTCTGCACAGAAAGTGTTTGCAGACTTCTGAATCCACACACGGGTTTAACTCTGGAAGTTGAGTGCACACATTGACAACCGTTCTGTTAGATAGCTGCGTTTTGGATTTACAAGCAGATATTTCCCTGTGCTTACTGCTGTTTCTTCCATATGCCGGTAATGGGCTGAAAGCGCCTGTTTTGGGACACTGCAGAGAAGTGTTTGCAGACTGCTGAATCCACACACGGGTTTAACTCTGGAAGTTGAGTGCACACATTGACAACCGTTCTGTTAGATAGCTGCGTTTTGGATTTAGAAGCAGATATTTCCCTGTGCTTACTGCTGTTTCTTCCATATGCCGGTAATGGGCTGAAAACGCCTGTTTTGGGACTCTGCAGAGAAAGTGTTTGCAGACTGCTGAATCCACACACGGGTTTAACTCTGGAAGTTGAGTGCACACATTGACAACCGTTCTGTTAGATAGCTGCGTTTTGGATTTAGAAGCAGATATTTCCCTGTGCTTACTGCTGTTTCTTCCATATGCCGGTAATGGGCTGAAAACGCCTGTTTTGGGACTCTGCAGAGAAAGTGTTTGCAGACTGCTGAATCCACACACGGGTTTAACTCTGGAAGTTGAGTGCACACATTGACAACCGTTCTGTTAGATAGCTGCGTTTTGGATTTACAAGCAGATATTTCCCTGTGCTTACTGCTGTTTCTTCCATATGCCGGTAATGGGCTGAAAGCGCCTGTTTTGGGACACTGCAGAGAAAGTGTTTGCAGACTGCTGAATCCACACACGGGTTTAACTCTGGAAGTTGAGTGCACACATTGACAACCGTTCTGTTAGATAGTTGCGTTTTGGATTTAGAAGCAGATATTTCCCTGTGCTGACTGCTGTTTCTTCCATATGCCGCTAAAGGGCTGAAAACGACTGTTTTGTGTCTCTGCACAGAAAGTGTTTGCAGACTGCTGAATCCACACACGGGTTTAACTCTGAAAGTTGAATGCACACATTGACAAACGTTCTGTTAGATAGCTGGGTTTTGGATTTAGAAGCAGATATTTCCCTGTGCTTACTGCAGTTTCTTCCTTATGCCGGTAATGGGCTGAAAAAGCCTGTTTTGGGACTCTGCAGAGAAAGTGTTTGCAGACTGCTGAATCCACACACGGGTTTAACTCTGGAAGTTGAGTGCACACATTGACAACCGTTCTGTTAGATAGCTGCGTTTTGGATTTAGAAGCAGATATTTCCCTGTGCTTACTGTTGTTTCTTCCATATGCCGGTAAAGGGCTGAAAACGCCTGTTTTGGGACTCTGCAGAGAAAGTGTTTGCAGACTGCTGAATCCACACACGGGTTTAACTCTGGAAGTTGAGTGCACACATTGACAACCGTTCTGTTAGATAGCTGCGTTTTGGATTTAGAAGCAGATATTTCCCTGGGCTTACTGCTGTTTCTTCCATATGCCGGTAATGGGCTGAAAACGCCTGTTTTGGGACTCTGCACAGAAAGTGTTTGCAGACTGCTGAATCCACACACGTGTTTAACTCTGGAAGTTGAGTGCACACAATGACAACCGTTCTGTTAGATTGCTGCGTTTTGGATTTAGAAGCTGCTATTTCCCTGTGCTTACTGCTGTTTCTTCCATATGCCGGTAATGGGCTGAAAACGCCTGTTTTGGGACTCTGCAGAGAAAGTGTTTGCAGACTGCTGAATCCACACACCGGTTTAATTCTGGAAGTTGAGTGCACACATTGACAACCGTTCTGTTAGATAGCTGCGTTTTGGATTTAGAAGCAGATATTTCCCTGTGCTTACTGCTGTTTCTTCCATATGCTGGTAATGGGCTGAAAACGCCTGTTTTGGGACTCTGCAGAGAAAGTGTTTGCAGACTGCTGAATCCACACACTGGTTTAACTCTGGAAGTTGAGTGCACACATTGACAACCGTTCTGTTAGATAGCTGCGTTTTGGATTTAGAAGCAGATATTTCCCTGTGCTTACTGCTGTTTCTTCCATATGCCGGTAATGGCCTGAAAACGCCTGTTTTGGGACTCTGCAGAGAAAGTGTTTGCAGACTGCTGAATCCACACACGGGTTTAACTCTGGAAGTTGAGTGCACACATTGACAACCGTTCTGTTAGATAGCTGCGTTTTGGATTTAGAAGCAGATATTTCCCTGTGCTTACTGCTGTTTCTTCCATATGCTGGTAAAGGGCTGAAAAAGCCTGTTTTGGGACTCTGCAGAGAAAGTGTTTGCTGACTGCTGAATCCACACACGGGTTTAACTCTGGAAGTTGAGTGCACACATTGACAACCGTTCTGTTAGATAGCTGCGTTTTGGATTTAGAAGCAGATGTTTCCATGTGCTTACTGCTGTTTCTTCCATATGCCGGTAATGGGCTGAAAACGCCTGTTTTGGGACTCTGCAGAGAAAGTGTTTGCAGACTGCTGAATCCACACACGGGTTTAACTCTGGAAGTTGAGTGCACACATTGACAAACGTTCTGTTAGATAGCTGCGTTTTGGATTTAGAAGCAGATATTTCCCTGTGCTTACTGCTGTTTCTTCCATATGCCGGTAATGGGCTGAAAACGCCTGGTTTGGGACTCTGCACAGAAAGGGTTTGCAGACTGCTGAATGCACACACCGGTTTAACTCTGGAAGTTGAGTGCACACATTGACAACCGTTCTGTTAGAAAGCTGCGTTTTGGATTTAGAAGCAGATATTTCCCTGTGCTTACTGCTGTTTCTTCCATATGCCGGTAATGGGCTGAAAACGCCTGATTTGGGACTCTGCAGAGAAAGTGTTTGCAGACTGCTGAATCCACACACGGGTTTAACTCTGGAAGTTGAGTGCACACATTGACAACCGTTCTGTTAGATAGCTGCGTTTTGGATTTAGAAGCAGATATTTCCCTGTGCTTACTGCTGTTTCTTCCATATGCCGGTAATGGGCTGAAAACGCCTGTTTTGGGACTCTGCAGAGAAAGTGTTTGTAGACTGCTGAATCCACACACTGGTTTAACTCTGGAAGTTGAGTTCACACATTGACAACCGTTCTGTTAAAAAAGCTGCATTTTGGATTTAGAAGCAGATATTTCCCTGTGCTTACTGCTGTTTCTTCCATATGCCGGTAATGGGCTGAAAACGCCTGTTTTGGGACTCTGCACAGAAAGCGTTTGCAGACTGCTGAATCCACACACGGGTTTAACTCTGGAAGTTGAGGGCACACATTGACAACCGTTCTGTTAGATAGCTGCGTTTTGGATTTAGAAGCAGATATTTCCCTGTGCTTACTGCTGTTTCTTCCATATGCCGGTAATGGGCTGAAAACGCCTGTTTTGGGACACTGCAGAGAAAGTGTTTGCAGACTGCTGAATCCACACACGGGTTTAACTCTGGAAGTTGAGTGCACACATTTACAACCGTTCTGTTAGACAGCTGCGTTTTGGATTTAGAAGCAGATATTTCCCTGTGCTTACTGCTGTTTCTTCCATATGCCGGTAATGGGCTGAAAACGCCTGTTTTGGGACTCTGCACAGAAAGTGTTTGCAGACTGCTGAATCCACACACGGGTTTAACTCTGGAAGTTGAGTGCACACATTGACAACCGTTCTGTTAGATAGCTGCGTTTTGGATTTACAAGCAGATATTTCCCTGTGCTTACTGCTGTTTCTTCCATATGCCGGTAATGGGCTGAAAGCGCCTGTTTTGGGACTCTGCACAGAAAGTGTTTGCAGACTGCTGAATCCACACACGGGTTTAACTCTGGAAGTTGAGTGCACACATTGACAACCGTTCTGTTAGATAGCTGCGTTTTGGATTTAGAAGCAGATATTTCCCTGTGCTTACTGCTGTTTCTTCCATATGCCGGTAAAGGGCTGAAAACGCCTGTTTTGGGACTCTGCAGAGAAAGTGTTTGCAGACTGCTGAATCCACACACGGGTTTAACTCTGGAAGTTGAGTGCACACATTGACAACCGTTCTGTTAGATAGCTGCGTTTTGGATTTAGAAGCAGATATTTCCCTGTGCTTACTGCTGTTTCTTCCATATGCCGGTAATGGGCTGAAAACGCCTGTTTTGGGACTCTGCACAGAAAGTGTTTGCAGACTGCTGAATCCACACACGGGTTTAACTCTGGAAGTTGAGCGCACACATTGACAACCGTTCTGTTAGATAGCTGCGTTTTGGATTTAGAAGCAGATATTTCCCTGTGCTTACGCTGTTTCTTCCATATGCCGGTAATGGGCTGAAAATGCCTGTTTTGGGACTCTGCACAGAAAGGGTTTGCAGACTGCTGAATCCACACACCGGTTTAACTCTGGAAGTTGAGTGCACACATTGACAACCGTTCTGTTAGATAGCTGCGTTTTGGATTTAGAAGCAGATATTTCCCTGTGCTTACTGCTGTTTCTTCCATATGCTGGTAATGGGCTGAAAACGCCTGTTTTGGGACTCTGCAGAGAAAGTGTTTGCAGACTGCTGAATCCACACACTGGTTTAACTCTGGAAGTTGAGTGCACACATTGACAACCGTTCTGTTAGATAGCTGCGTTTTGGATTTAGAAGCAGATATTTCCCTGTGCTTACTGCTGCTTCTTCCATATGCCGGTAATGGGCTGAAAACGCCTGATTTGGGACTCTGCAGAGAAAGTGTTCTAGACTGCTGAATCCACACACGGGTTTAACTCTGGAAGTTGAGTGCACACATTGACAAACGTTCTGTTAGATAGGTGCGTTTTGGATTTAGAAGCAGATATTTTCCTGTGCTTACTGCTGTTTCTTCCATATGCCGGTAATGGGTTGAAAACGCCTGTTTTGGGACTCTGCAGAGAAAGTGTTTGCAGACTGCTGAATCCACACTCGGGTTTAACTCTGGAAGTTGAGTGCACACATTGACAACCGTTCTGTTAGATAGCTGCGTTTTGGATTTAGAAGCAGATATTTCCCTGTGCTTACTGCTGTTTCTTCCATATGCCGGTAATGGGCTGAAAACGCCTGATTTGGGACTCTGCAGAGAAAGTGTTTGCAGACTGCTGAATCCACACACGGGTTTAACTCTGGAAGTTGAGTGCACACATTGACAACCGTTCTGTTAGATAGCTGCGTTTTGGATTTAGAAGCAGATATTTCCCTGTGCTTACTGCTGTTTCTTCCATATGCCGGTAATGGGCTGAAAACGCCTGTTTTGGGACTCTGCAGAGAAAGAGTTTGCAGACTGCTGAATCCTCACACTGGTTTAACTCTGGAAGTTGAGTGCACACATTGACAACCGTTCTGTTAGATAGCTGCGTTTTGGATTTAGAAGCAGATATTTCCCTGTGCTTACTGCTGTTTCTTCCATATGCCGGTAATGGGCTGAAAAAGCCTGTTTTGGGACTCTGCAGAGAAAGTGTTTGCTGACTGCTGAATCCACACACGGGTTTAACTCTGGAAGTTGACTGCACACATTGACAACCGTTCTGTTAGATAGCTGCGTTTTGGATTTAGAAGCAGATATTTCCATGTGCTTACTGCTGTTTCTTCCATATGCCGGTAATGGGCTGAAAACGCCTGTTTTGGGACTCTGCACAGAAAGGGTTTGCAGACTGCTGAATCCACACACGGGTTTAACTCTGGAAGTTGAGTGCACACATTGACAAACGTTCTGTTAGATAGCTGCGTTTTGGATTTAGAAGCAGATATTTCCCTGTGCTTACTGCTGTTTCTTCCATATGCCGGTAATGGGCTGAAAACGCCTGATTTGGGACTCTGCAGAGAAAGTGTTTGCAGACTGCTGAATCCACACACGGGTTTAACTCTGGAAGTTGAGCGCACACATTGACAACCGTTCTGTTAGATAGCTGCGTTTTGGATTTAGAAGCAGATATTTCCCTGTGCTTACGCTGTTTCTTCCATATGCCGGTAATGGGCTGAAAATGCCTGTTTTGGGACTCTGCACAGAAAGGGTTTGCATACTGCTGAATCCACACACCGGTTTAACTCTGGAAGTTGAGTGCACACATTGACAACCGTTCTGTTAGATAGCTACGTTTTGGATTTAGAAGCAGATATTTCCCTTTGCTTACTGCTGTTTCTTCCTTATGCCGGTAATGGGCTGAAAACGCCTGATTTGGGACTCTGCAGAGAAAGTGTTTGCAGACTGCTGAATCCACACACGGGTTTAACTCTGGAAGTTGAGTGCACACATTGACAACCGTTCTGTTAGATAGCTGCGTTTTGGATTTAGAAGCAGATATTTCCCTGTGCTTACTGCTGCTTCTTCCATATGCCGGTAATGGGCTGAAAACGCCTGTTTTGGGACTCTGCAGAGAAAGTGTTTGCAGACTGCTGAATCCACACACGGGTTTAACTCTGGAAGTTGAGTGCACACATTGACAAACGTTCTGTTAGATAGGTGCGTTTTGGATTTAGAAGCAGATATTTCCCTGTGCTTACTGCTGTTTCTTCCATATGCCGGTAATGGGTTGAAAACGCCTGTTTTGGGACTCTGCAGAGAAAGTGTTTGCAGACTGCTGAATCCACACACGGGTTTAACTCTGGAAGTTGAGTGCACACATTGACAACCGTTCTGTTAGATAGCTTCGTTTTGGATTTAGAAGCAGATATTTCCCTGTGCTTACTGCTGTTTCTTCCATATGCCGGTAATGGGCTGAAAACGCCTGATTTGGGACTCTGCAGAGAATGTGTTTGCAGACTGCTGAATCCACACACGGGTTTAACTCTGGAAGTTGAGTGCACACATTGACAACCGTTCTGTTAGATAGCTGCGTTTTGGATTTAGAAGCAGATATTTCCCTGTGCTTACTGCTGTTTCTTCCATATGCCGGTAATGGGCTGAAAACGCCTGTTTTGGGACTCTGCAGAGAAAGTGTTTGCAGACTGCTGAATCCTCACACTGGTTTAACTCTGGAAGTTGAGTGCACACATTGACAACCGTTCTGTTAGATAGCTGCGTTTTGGATTTAGAAGCAGATATTTTCCTGTGCTTACTGCTGTTTCTTCCATATGCCGGTAATGGGCTGAAAAAGCCTGTTTTGGGACTCTGCAGAGAAAGTGTTTGCTGACTGCTGAATCCACACACGGGTTTAACTCTGGAAGTTGACTGCACACATTGACAACCGTTCTGTTAGATAGCTGCGTTTTGGATTTAGAAGCAGATATTTCCATGTGCTTACTGCTGTTTCTTCCATATGCCGGTAATGGGCTGAAAACGCCTGTTTTGGGACTCTGCACAGAAAGGGTTTGCAGACTGCTGAATCCACACACGGGTTTAACTCTGGAAGTTGAGTGCACACATTGACAAACGTTCTGTTAGATAGCTGCGTTTTGGATTTAGAAGCAGATATTTCCCTGTGCTTACTGCTGTTTCTTCCATATGCCGGTAATGGGCTGAAAACGCCTGATTTGGGACTCTGCAGAGAAAGTGTTTGCAGACTGCTGAATCCACACACGGGTTTAACTCTGGAAGTTGAGTGCACACATTGACAACCGTTCTGTTAGATAGCTGCGTTTTGGATTTAGAAGCAGATATTTCCCTGTGCTTACTGCTGTTTCTTCCATATGCCGGTAATGGGCTGAAAACGCCTGTTTTGGGACTCTGCACAGAAAGGGTTTGCAGACTGCTGAATCCACACACCGGTTTAACTCTGGAAGTTGAGTGCACACATTGACAACCGTTCTGTTAGACAGCTGCGTTTTGGATTTAGAAGCAGATATTTCCCTGTGCTTACTGCTGTTTCTTCCATATGCCGGTAATGGGCTGAAAACGCCTGTTTTGGGACTCTGCACAGAAAGTGTTTGCAGACTGCTGAATCCACACACGGGTTTAACTATGGAAGTTGAGTGCACACATTGACAACCGTTCTGTTAGATAGCTGCGTTTTGGATTTACAAGCAGATATTTCCCTGTGCTTACTGCTGTTTCTTCCATATGCCGGTAATGGGCTGAAAGCGCCTGTTTTGGGACACTGCAGAGAAGTGTTTGCAGACTGCTGAATCCACACACGGGTTTAACTCTGGAAGTTGAGTGCACACATTGACAACCGTTCTGTTAGATAGCTGCGTTTTGGATTTAGAAGCAGATATTTCCCTGTGCTTACTGCTGTTTCTTCCTTATGCCGGTAATGGGCTGAAAACGCCTGTTTTGGGACTCTGCAGAGAAAGTGTTTGCAGACTGCTGAATCCACACACGGGTTTAACTCTGGAAGTTGATTGCACACATTGACAACCGTTCTGTTAGATAGCTGCGTTTTGGATTTAGAAACAGATATTTCCCTGTGCTTACTGCTGTTTCTTCCATATGCCGGTAATGGGCTGAAAACGCCTGTTTTGGGACTCTGCAGAGAAAGTGTTTGCAGACTGCTGAATCCACACACGGGTTTAACTCTGGAAGTTGAGTGCACACATTGACAACCGTTCTGTTAGATAGCTGCGTTTTGGATTTAGAAGCAGATATTTCCCTGTGCTTACTGCTGTTTCTTCCTTATGCCGGTAATGGGCTGAAAACGCCTGTTTTGGGACTCTGCAGAGAAAGTGTTTGCAGACTGCTGAATCCACACACGGGTTTAACTCTGGAAGTTGAGTGCCCACATTGACAACCGTTCTGTTAGATAGCTGCGTTTTGGATTTAGAAGCAGATATTTCCCTGTGCTTACTGCTGTTTCTTCCATATGCCGGTAATGGGCTGAAAACGCCTGTTTTGGGACTCTGCAGAGAAAGTGTTTGCAGACTGCTGAATCCACACACGGGTTTAACTCTGGAAGTTGAGTGCACACATTGACAACCGTTCTGTTAGATAGCTGCGTTTTGGATTTAGAAGCAGATATTTCCCTGTGCTTACTGCTGTTTCTTCCATATGCCGGTAATGGACTGAAAACGCCTGTTTTGGGACTCTGCAGAGAAAGTGTTTGCAGACTGCTGAATCCACACACGGGTTTAACTCTGGAAGTTGAGTGCACACATTGACAACCGTTCTGTTAGATAGCTGCGTTTTGGATTTAGAAGCAGATATTTCCCTGTGCTTACTGCTGTTTCTTCCTTATGCCGGTAATGGGCTGAAAACGCCTGTTTTGGGACTCTGCAGAGAAAGTGTTTGCAGACTGCTGAATCCACACACGGGTTTAACTCTGGAAGTTGAGTGCCCACATTGACAACCGTTCTGTTAGATAGCTGCGTTTTCTATTTAGAAGCAGATATTTCCCTGTGCTTACTGCTGTTTCTTCCATATGCTGGTAATGGGCTGAAAACGCCTGTTTTGGAACTCTGCAGAGAAAGTGTTTGCAGACTGCTGAATCCACACACGGGTTTAACTCTGGAAGTTGAGTGCACACATTGACAAACGTTCTGTTAGATAGCTGCGTTTTGGATTTAGAAGCAGATATTTCCCTGTGCTTACTGCTGTTTCTTCCATATGCCGGTAATGGGCTGAAAACGCCTGTTTTGGGACTCTGCAGAGAAAGTGTTTGCAGACTGCTGAATCCACACACGGGTTTATCTCTGGAAGTTGAGTGCACACATTGACAACCGTTCTGTTAGATAGCTGCGTTTTGGATTTAGAAGCAGATATTTCCCTGTGCTTACTGCTGTTTCTTCCATATGCCGGTAATGGGCTGAAAACGCCTGTTTTGGGACTCTGCACAGAAAGTGTTTGCAGACAGCTGAATCCACACACGGGTTTAACTCTGGAAGTTGAGTGCACACATTGACAACCGTTCTGTCAGATAGCTGCGTTTTGGATTTACAAGCAGATATTTCCCTGTGCTTACTGCTGTTTCTTCCATATGCCGGTAATGGGCTGAAAGCGCCTGTTGTGGGACACTGCATAGAAAGTGTTTGCAGACTGCTGAATCCACACACGGGTTTAACTCTGGAAGTTGAGTGCACACATTGACAACCGTTCTGTTAGATAGCTGCGTTTTGGATTTAGAAGCAGATATTTCCCTGTGCTGACTGCTGTTTCTTCCATATGCCGCTAATGGGCTGAAAACGACTGTTTTGGGTCTCTGCACAGAAAGTGTTTGCAGACTGCTGAATCCACACACGGGTTTAACTCTGGAAGTTGAGTGCACACATTGACAACCGTTCTGTTAGATAGCTGCGTTTTGGATTTAGAAGCAGATATTTCCCTTTGCTTACTGCTGTTTCTTCCTTATGCCGGTAATGGGCTGAAAACGCCTGATTTGGGACTCTGCAGAGAAAGTGTTTGCAGACTGCTGAATCCACACACGGGTTTAACTCTGGAAGTTGAGTGCACACATTGACAACCGTTCTGTTAGATAGCTGCGTTTTGGATTTAGAAGCAGATATTTCCCTGTGCTTACTGCTGTTTCTTCCATATGCTGGTAATGGGCTGAAAACGCCTGTTTTGGGACTCTGCAGAGAAAGTGTTTGCAGACTGCTGAATCCACACACGGGTTTAACTCTGGAAGTTGAGTGCACACATTGACAACCGTTCTGTTAGATAGCTGCGTTTTGGATTTAGAAGCAGATATTTCCCTGTGCTTACTGCTGCTTCTTCCATATGCCGGTAATGGGCTGAAAACGCCTGTTTTGGGACTCTGCAGAGAAAGTGTTTGCAGACTGCTGAATCCACACACGGGTTTAACTCTGGAAGTTGAGTGCACACATTGACAACCGTTCTGTTAGATAGCTGCGTTTTGGATTTAGAAGCAGATATTTCCCTGTGCTTACTGCTGTTTCTTCCATATGCCGGTAATGGGCTGAAAACGCCTGTTTTGGGACACTGCAGAGAAAGTGTTTGCAGACTGCTGAATCCACACACGGGTTTAACTCTGGAAGTTGAGTGCACACATTGACAACCGTTCTGTTAGATAGCTGCGTTTTGGATTTAGAAGCAGATATTTCCCTGTGCTGACTGCTGTTTCTTCCATATGCCGCTAAAGGGCTGAAAACGACTGTTTTGTGTCTCTGCACAGAAAGTGTTTGCAGACTGCTGAATCCACACACGGGTTTAACTCTGGAAGTTGAGTGCACACATTGACAACCGTTCTGTTAGATAGCTGCGTTTTGGATTTAGAAGCAGATATTTCCCTGTGCTTACTGCTGTTTCTTCCCTATGCCGGTAATAGGCTGAAAACGCCTGTTTTGGGACTCTGCACAGAAAGTGTTTGCAGACTGCTGAATCCACACACGGGTTTAACTCTGGAAGTTGAGTGCACACATTGACAACCGTTCTGTTAGATAGCTGCGTTTTGGATTTAGAAGCAGATATTTTCCTGTGCTTACTGCTGTTTCTTCCATATGCCGGTAATGGGATGAAAAAGCCTGTTTTGGGACTCTGCAGAGAAAGTGTTTGCAGACTGCTGAATCCACACACGGGTTTAACTCTGGAAGTTGAGTGCACACATTGACAAACGTTCTGTTAGATAGCTGCGTTTTGGATTTAGAAGCAGATATTTCCCTGTGCTTACTGCTGTTTCTTCCATATGCCGGTAATGTGCTGAAAACGCCTGATTTGGGACTCTGCAGAGAAAGTGTTTGCAGACTGCTGAATCCACACACGGGTTTAACTCTGGAAGTTGAGTGCACACATTGACAACCGTTCTGTTAGATAGCTGCGTTTTGGATTTAGAAGCAGATATTTCCCTGTGCTTACTGCTATTTCTTCCATATGCTGGTAATGGGCTGAAAACGCCTGTTTTGGGACTCTGCAGAGAAAGTGTTTGCAGACTGCTGAATCCACACACTGGTTTAACTCTGGAAGTTGAGTGCACACATTGACAAGCGTTCTGTTAGATAGCTGCGTTTTGGATTTAGAAGCAGATATTTCCCTGTGCTTACTGCTGTTTCTTCCATATGCCGGTAATGGCCTGAAAACGCCTGTTTTGGGACTCTGCAGAGAAAGTGTTTGCAGACTGCTGAATCCACACACGGGTTTAACTCTGGAAGTTGAGTGCACACATTGACAACCGTTCTGTTAGATAGCTGCGTTTTGGATTTAGAAGCAGATATTTCCCTGTGCTTACTGCTGTTTCTTCCATATGCCGGTAATGGGCTGAAAACGCCTGTTTTGAGACTCTGCACAGAAAGTGTTTGCAGACTGCTGAATCCACACACGGGTTTAACTCTGGAGTTGAGTGCACACATTGACAACCGTTCTGTTAGATAGCTGCGTTTTGGATTTAGAAGCTCCTATTTCCCTGTGCTTACTGCTGTTTCTTCCATATGCCGGTAATGGGCTGAAAACGCCTGTTTTGGGACTCTGCAGAGAAAGTGTTTGCAGACTGCTGAATCCACACACCGGTTTAATTCTGGAAGTTGAGTGCACACATTGACAACCGTTCTGTTAGATAGCTGCGTTTTGGATTTAGAAGCAGATATTTCCCTGTGCTTACTGCTGTTTCTTCCATATGCTGGTAATGGGCTGAAAACGCCTGTTTTGGGACTCTGCAGAGAAAGTGTTTGCAGACTGCTGAATCCACACACTGGTTTAACTCTGGAAGTTGAGTGCACACATTGACAACCGTTCTGTTAGATAGCTGCGTTTTGGATTTAGAAGCAGATATTTCCCTGTGCTTACTGCTGCTTCTTCCATATGCCGGTAATGGGCTGAAAACGCCTGATTTGGGACTCTGCAGAGAAAGTGTTCTAGACTGCTGAATCCACACACGGGTTTAACTCTGGAAGTTGAGTGCACACATTGACAAACGTTCTGTTAGATAGGTGCGTTTTGGATTTAGAAGCAGATATTTTCCTGTGCTTACTGCTGTTTCTTCCATATGCCGGTAATGGGTTGAAAACGCCTGTTTTGGGACTCTGCAGACAAAGTGTTTGCAGACTGCTGAATCCACACTCGGGTTTAACTCTGGAAGTTGAGTGCACACATTGACAACCGTTCTGTTAGATAGCTGCGTTTTGGATTTAGAAGCAGATATTTCCCTGTGCTTACTGCTGTTTCTTCCATATGCCGGTAATGGGCTGAAAACGCCTGATTTGGGACTCTGCAGAGAAAGTGTTTGCAGACTGCTGAATCCACACACGGGTTTAACTCTGGAAGTTGAGTGCACACATTGACAACCGTTCTGTTAGATAGCTGCGTTTTGGATTTAGAAGCAGATATTTCCCTTTGCTTACTGCTGTTTCTTCCTTATGCCGGTAATGGGCTGAAAACGCCTGATTTGGGACTCTGCAGAGAAAGTGTTTGCAGACTGCTGAATCCACACACGGGTTTAACTCTGGAAGTTGAGTGCACACATTGACAACCGTTCTGTTAGATAGCTGCGTTTTGGATTTAGAAGCAGATATTTCCCTGTGCTTACTGCTGTTTCTTCCATATGCTGGTAATGGGCTGAAAACGCCTGTTTTGGGACTCTGCAGAGAAAGTGTTTGCAGACTGCTGAATCCACACACGGGTTTAACTCTGGAAGTTGAGTGCACACATTGACAACCGTTCTGTTAGATAGCTGCGTTTTGGATTTAGAAGCAGATATTTCCCTGTGCTTACTGCTGCTTCTACCATATGCCGGTAATGGGCTGAAAACGCCTGTTTTGGGACTCTGCAGAGAAAGTGTTTGCAGACTGCTGAATCCACACACGGGTTTAACTCTGGAAGTTGAGTGCACACATTGACAACCGTTGTGTTAGATAGTTGCGTTTTGGATTTAGAAGCAGATATTTCCCTGTGCTTACTGCTGTTTCTTCCATATGCCGGTAATGGGTTGAAAACGCCTGTTTTGGGACTCTGCAGAGAAAGTGTTTGCAGACTGCTGAATCCACACACGGGTTTAACTCTGGAAGTTGAGTGCACACATTGACAACCGTTCTGTTAGATAGCTTCGTTTTGGATTTAGAAGCAGATATTTCCCTGTGCTTACTGCTGTTTCTTCCATATGCCGGTAATGGGCTGAAAACGCCTGACTTGGGACTCTGCAGAGAAAGTGTTTGCAGACTGCTGAATCCACACACGGGTTTAACTCTGGAAGTTGAGTGCACACATTGACAACCGTTCTGTTAGATAGCTGCGTTTTGGATTTAGAAGCAGATATTTCCCTGTGCTTACTGCTGTTTCTTCCATATGCCGGTA
The DNA here is from genome assembly GCF_030222135.1 of Aotus nancymaae. Classification (NCBI taxonomy): domain Eukaryota; kingdom Metazoa; phylum Chordata; class Mammalia; order Primates; family Aotidae; genus Aotus; species Aotus nancymaae. Next base: position 72,958 of record NW_026989258.1, read on the forward strand.
ATGGGCTGAAAACGCCTGTTTTGGGACTCTGCAGTGAAAGTGTTTGCAGACTGCTGAATCCTCACACTGGTTTAACTCTGGAAGTTGAGTGCACACATTGACAACCGTTCTGTTAGATAGCTGCGTTTTGGATTTAGAAGCAGATATTTTCCTGTGCTTACTGCTGTTTCTTCCATATGCCGGTAATGGGATGAAAAAGCCTGTTTTGGGACTCTGCAGAGAAAGTGTTTGCTGACTGCTGAATCCACACACGGGTTTAACTCTGGAAGTTGACTGCACACATTGACAACCGTTCTGTTAGATAGCTGCGTTTTGGATTTAGAAGCAGATATTTCCCTGTGCTTACTGCTGTTTCTTCCATATGCCGGTAATGGGCTGAAAACGCCTGTTTTGGGACTCTGCACAGAAAGGGGTTGCAGACTGCTGAATCCACACACGGGTTTAACTCTGGAAGTTGAGTGCACACATTGACAAACGTTCTGTTAGATAGCTGCGTTTTGGATTTAGAAGCAGATATTTCCCTGTGCTTACTGCTGTTTCTTCCATATGCTGGTAATGGGCTGAAAACGCCTGTTTTGGGACTCTGCAGAGAAAGTGTTTGCAGACTGCTGAATCCACACACGGGTTTAACTCTGGAAGTTGAGTGCACACATTGACAACCGTTCTGTTAGATAGCTGCGTTTTGGATTTAGAAGCAGATATTTCCCTGTGCTTACTGCTGCTTCTACCATATGCCGGTAATGGGCTGAAAACGCCTGTTTTGGGACTCTGCAGAGAAAGTGTTTGCAGACTGCTGAATCCACACACGGGTTTAACTCTGGAAGTTGAGTGCACACATTGACAACCGTTGTGTTAGATAGTTGCGTTTTGGATTTAGAAGCAGATATTTCCCTGTGCTTACTGCTGTTTCTTCCATATGCCGGTAATGGGTTGAAAACGCCTGTTTTGGGACTCTGCAGAGAAAGTGTTTGCAGACTGCTGAATCCACACACGGGTTTAACTCTGGAAGTTGAGTGCACACATTGACAACCGTTCTGTTAGATAGCTTCGTTTTGGATTTAGAAGCAGATATTTCCCTGTGCTTACTGCTGTTTCTTCCATATGCCGGTAATGGGCTGAAAACGCCTGACTTGGGACTCTGCAGAGAAAGTGTTTGCAGACTGCTGAATCCACACACGGGTTTAACTCTGGAAGTTGAGTGCACACATTGACAACCGTTCTGTTAGATAGCTGCGTTTTGGATTTAGAAGCAGATATTTCCCTGTGCTTACTGCTGTTTCTTCCATATGCCGGTAATGGGCTGAAAACGCCTGTTTTGGGACTCTGCAGTGAAAGTGTTTGCAGACTGCTGAATCCTCACACTGGTTTAACTCTGGAAGTTGAGTGCACACATTGACAACCGTTCTGTTAGATAGCTGCGTTTTGGATTTAGAAGCAGATATTTTCCTGTGCTTACTGCTGTTTCTTCCATATGCCGGTAATGGGATGAAAAAGCCTGTTTTGGGACTCTGCAGAGAAAGTGTTTGCTGACTGCTGAATCCACACACGGGTTTAACTCTGGAAGTTGACTGCACACATTGACAACCGTTCTGTTAGATAGCTGCGTTTTGGATTTAGAAGCAGATATTTCCCTGTGCTTACTGCTGTTTCTTCCATATGCCGGTAATGGGCTGAAAACGCCTGTTTTGGGACTCTGCACAGAAAGGGGTTGCAGACTGCTGAATCCACACACGGGTTTAACTCTGGAAGTTGAGTGCACACATTGACAAACGTTCTGTTAGATAGCTGCGTTTTGGATTTAGAAGCAGATATTTCCCTGTGCTTACTGCTGTTTCTTCCATATGCCGGTAATGGGCTGAAAACGCCTGATTTGGGACTCTGCAGAGAAAGTGTTTGCAGACTGCTGAATCCACACACGGGTTTAACTCTGGAAGTTGAGTGCACACATTGACAACCGTTCTGTTAGATAGCTGCGTTTTGGATTTAGAAGCAGATATTTCCCTGTGCTTACTGCTGTTTCTTCCATATGCCGGTAATGGGCTGAAAACGCCTGTTTTGGCACTCTGCACAGAAAGGGTTTGCAGACTGCTGAATCCACACACCGGTTTAACTCTGGAAGTTGAGTGCACACATTTACAACCGTTCTGTTAGACAGCTGCGTTTTGGATTTAGAAGCAGATATTACCCTGTGCTTACTGCTGTTTCTTCCATATGCCGGTAATGGGCTGAAAACGCCGGTTTTGGGACTCTGCACAGAAAGTGTTTGCAGACTGCTGAATCCACACACGGGTTTAACTCTGGAAGTTGAGTGCACACATTGACAACCGTTCTGTTAGATAGCTGCGTTTTGGATTTACAAGCAGATATTTCCCTGTGCTTACTGCTGTTTCTTCCATATGCCGGTAATGGGCTGAAAGCGCCTGTTTTGGGACACTGCAGAGAAGTGTTTGCAGACTGCTGAATCCACACACGGGTTTAACTCTGGAAGTTGAGTGCACACATTGACAACCGTTCTGTTAGATAGCTGCGTTTTGGATTTAGAAGCAGATATTTCCCTGTGCTTACTGCTGTTTCTTCCATATGCCGGTAATGGGCTGAAAACGCCTGTTTTGGGACTCTGCAGAGAAAGTGTTTGCAGACTGCTGAATCCACACACGGGTTTAACTCTGGAAGTTGAGTGCACACATTGACAACCGTTCTGTTAGATAGCTGCGTTTTGGATTTAGAAGCAGATATTTCCCTGTGCTTACTGCTGTTTCTTCCATATGCCGGTAATGGGCTGAAAACGCCTGTTTTGGGACTCTGCAGAGAAAGTGTTTGCAGACTGCTGAATCCACACACGGGTTTAACTCTGGAAGTTGAGTGCACACATTGACAACCGTTCTGTTAGATAGCTGCGTTTTGGATTTACAAGCAGATATTTCCCTGTGCTTACTGCTGTTTCTTCCATATGCCGGTAATGGGCTGAAAGCGCCTGTTTTGGGACACTGCAGAGAAAGTGTTTGCAGACTGCTGAATCCACACACGGGTTTAACTCTGGAAGTTGAGTGCACACATTGACAACCGTTCTGTTAGATAGTTGCGTTTTGGATTTAGAAGCAGATATTTCCCTGTGCTGACTGCTGTTTCTTCCATATGCCGCTAAAGGGCTGAAAACGACTGTTTTGTGTCTCTGCACAGAAAGTGTTTGCAGACTGCTGAATCCACACACGGGTTTAACTCTGAAAGTTGAATGCACACATTGACAAACGTTCTGTTAGATAGCTGGGTTTTGGATTTAGAAGCAGATATTTCCCTGTGCTTACTGCAGTTTCTTCCTTATGCCGGTAATGGGCTGAAAAAGCCTGTTTTGGGACTCTGCAGAGAAAGTGTTTGCAGACTGCTGAATCCACACACGGGTTTAACTCTGGAAGTTGAGTGCACACATTGACAACCGTTCTGTTAGATAGCTGCGTTTTGGATTTAGAAGCAGATATTTCCCTGTGCTTACTGTTGTTTCTTCCATATGCCGGTAAAGGGCTGAAAACGCCTGTTTTGGGACTCTGCAGAGAAAGTGTTTGCAGACTGCTGAATCCACACACGGGTTTAACTCTGGAAGTTGAGTGCACACATTGACAACCGTTCTGTTAGATAGCTGCGTTTTGGATTTAGAAGCAGATATTTCCCTGGGCTTACTGCTGTTTCTTCCATATGCCGGTAATGGGCTGAAAACGCCTGTTTTGGGACTCTGCACAGAAAGTGTTTGCAGACTGCTGAATCCACACACGGGTTTAACTCTGGAAGTTGAGTGCACACATTGACAACCGTTCTGTTAGATTGCTGCGTTTTGGATTTAGAAGCTGCTATTTCCCTGTGCTTACTGCTGTTTCTTCCATATGCCGGTAATGGGCTGAAAACGCCTGTTTTGGGACTCTGCAGAGAAAGTGTTTGCAGACTGCTGAATCCACACACGGGTTTAACTCTGGAAGTTGAGTGCACACATTGACAACCGTTGTGTTAGATAGTTGCGTTTTGGATTTAGAAGCAGATATTTCCCTGTGCTTACTGCTGTTTCTTCCATATGCCGGTAATGGGTTGAAAACGCCTGTTTTGGGACTCTGCAGAGAAAGTGTTTGCAGACTGCTGAATCCACACACGGGTTTAACTCTGGAAGTTGAGTGCACACATTGACAACCGTTCTGTTAGATAGCTTCGTTTTGGATTTAGAAGCAGATATTTCCCTGTGCTTACTGCTGTTTCTTCCATATGCCGGTAATGGGCTGAAAACGCCTGACTTGGGACTCTGCAGAGAAAGTGTTTGCAGACTGCTGAATCCACACACGGGTTTAACTCTGGAAGTTGAGTGCACACATTGACAACCGTTCTGTTAGATAGCTGCGTTTTGGATTTAGAAGCAGATATTTCCCTGTGCTTACTGCTGTTTCTTCCATATGCCGGTAATGGGCTGAAAACGCCTGTTTTGGGACTCTGCAGTGAAAGTGTTTGCAGACTGCTGAATCCTCACACTGGTTTAACTCTGGAAGTTGAGTGCACACATTGACAACCGTTCTGTTAGATAGCTGCGTTTTGGATTTAGAAGCAGATATTTTCCTGTGCTTACTGCTGTTTCTTCCATATGCCGGTAATGGGATGAAAAAGCCTGTTTTGGGACTCTGCAGAGAAAGTGTTTGCTGACTGCTGAATCCACACACGGGTTTAACTCTGGAAGTTGACTGCACACATTGACAACCGTTCTGTTAGATAGCTGCGTTTTGGATTTAGAAGCAGATATTTCCCTGTGCTTACTGCTGTTTCTTCCATATGCCGGTAATGGGCTGAAAACGCCTGTTTTGGGACTCTGCACAGAAAGGGGTTGCAGACTGCTGAATCCACACACGGGTTTAACTCTGGAAGTTGAGTGCACACATTGACAAACGTTCTGTTAGATAGCTGCGTTTTGGATTTAGAAGCAGATATTTCCCTGTGCTTACTGCTGTTTCTTCCATATGCCGGTAATGGGCTGAAAACGCCTGATTTGGGACTCTGCAGAGAAAGTGTTTGCAGACTGCTGAATCCACACACGGGTTTAACTCTGGAAGTTGAGTGCACACATTGACAACCGTTCTGTTAGATAGCTGCGTTTTGGATTTAGAAGCAGATATTTCCCTGTGCTTACTGCTGTTTCTTCCATATGCCGGTAATGGGCTGAAAACGCCTGTTTTGGCACTCTGCACAGAAAGGGTTTGCAGACTGCTGAATCCACACACCGGTTTAACTCTGGAAGTTGAGTGCACACATTTACAACCGTTCTGTTAGACAGCTGCGTTTTGGATTTAGAAGCAGATATTACCCTGTGCTTACTGCTGTTTCTTCCATATGCCGGTAATGGGCTGAAAACGCCGGTTTTGGGACTCTGCACAGAAAGTGTTTGCAGACTGCTGAATCCACACACGGGTTTAACTCTGGAAGTTGAGTGCACACATTGACAACCGTTCTGTTAGATAGCTGCGTTTTGGATTTACAAGCAGATATTTCCCTGTGCTTACTGCTGTTTCTTCCATATGCCGGTAATGGGCTGAAAGCGCCTGTTTTGGGACACTGCAGAGAAGTGTTTGCAGACTGCTGAATCCACACACGGGTTTAACTCTGGAAGTTGAGTGCACACATTGACAACCGTTCTGTTAGATAGCTGCGTTTTGGATTTAGAAGCAGATATTTCCCTGTGCTTACTGCTGTTTCTTCCATATGCCGGTAATGGGCTGAAAACGCCTGTTTTGGGACTCTGCAGAGAAAGTGTTTGCAGACTGCTGAATCCACACACGGGTTTAACTCTGGAAGTTGAGTGCACACATTGACAACCGTTCTGTTAGATAGCTGCGTTTTGGATTTAGAAGCAGATATTTCCCTGTGCTTACTGCTGTTTCTTCCATATGCCGGTAATGGGCTGAAAACGCCTGTTTTGGGACTCTGCAGAGAAAGTGTTTGCAGACTGCTGAATCCACACACGGGTTTAACTCTGGAAGTTGAGTGCACACATTGACAACCGTTCTGTTAGATAGCTGCGTTTTGGATTTACAAGCAGATATTTCCCTGTGCTTACTGCTGTTTCTTCCATATGCCGGTAATGGGCTGAAAGCGCCTGTTTTGGGACACTGCAGAGAAAGTGTTTGCAGACTGCTGAATCCACACACGGGTTTAACTCTGGAAGTTGAGTGCACACATTGACAACCGTTCTGTTAGATAGTTGCGTTTTGGATTTAGAAGCAGATATTTCCCTGTGCTGACTGCTGTTTCTTCCATATGCCGCTAAAGGGCTGAAAACGACTGTTTTGTGTCTCTGCACAGAAAGTGTTTGCAGACTGCTGAATCCACACACGGGTTTAACTCTGAAAGTTGAATGCACACATTGACAAACGTTCTGTTAGATAGCTGGGTTTTGGATTTAGAAGCAGATATTTCCCTGTGCTTACTGCAGTTTCTTCCTTATGCCGGTAATGGGCTGAAAAAGCCTGTTTTGGGACTCTGCAGAGAAAGTGTTTGCAGACTGCTGAATCCACACACGGGTTTAACTCTGGAAGTTGAGTGCACACATTGACAACCGTTCTGTTAGATAGCTGCGTTTTGGATTTAGAAGCAGATATTTCCCTGTGCTTACTGTTGTTTCTTCCATATGCCGGTAAAGGGCTGAAAACGCCTGTTTTGGGACTCTGCAGAGAAAGTGTTTGCAGACTGCTGAATCCACACACGGGTTTAACTCTGGAAGTTGAGTGCACACATTGACAACCGTTCTGTTAGATAGCTGCGTTTTGGATTTAGAAGCAGATATTTCCCTGGGCTTACTGCTGTTTCTTCCATATGCCGGTAATGGGCTGAAAACGCCTGTTTTGGGACTCTGCACAGAAAGTGTTTGCAGACTGCTGAATCCACACACGGGTTTAACTCTGGAAGTTGAGTGCACACATTGACAACCGTTCTGTTAGATTGCTGCGTTTTGGATTTAGAAGCTGCTATTTCCCTGTGCTTACTGCTGTTTCTTCCATATGCCGGTAATGGGCTGAAAACGCCTGTTTTGGGACTCTGCAGAGAAAGTGTTTGCAGACTGCTGAATCCACACACCGGTTTAATTCTGGAAGTTGAGTGCACACATTGACAACCGTTCTGTTAGATAGCTGCGTTTTGGATTTAGAAGCAGATATTTCCCTGTGCTTACTGCTGTTTCTTCCATATGCTGGTAATGGGCTGAAAACGCCTGTTTTGGGACTCTGCAGAGAAAGTGTTTGCAGACTGCTGAATCCACACACTGGTTTAACTCTGGAAGTTGAGTGCACACATTGACAACCGTTCTGTTAGATAGCTGCGTTTTGGATTTAGAAGCAGATATTTCCCTGTGCTTACTGCTGCTTCTTCCATATGCCGGTAATGGGCTGAAAACGCCTGTTTTGGGACTCTGCAGAGAAAGTGTTTGCAGACTGCTGAATCCACACACGGGTTTAACTCTGGAAGTTGAGTGCACACATTGACAAGCGTTCTGTTAGATAGCTGCGTTTTGGATTTAGAAGCAGATATTTCCCTGTGCTTACTGCTGTTTCTTCCATATGCCGGTAATGGGCTCAAAACGCCTGTTTTGGGACTCTGCAGAGAAAGTGTTTGCAGACTGCTGAATCCACACACGGGTTTAACTCTGGAAGTTGAGTGCACACATTGACAACCGTTCTGTTAGATAGCTGCGTTTTGGATTTAGAAGCAGATATTTCCCTGTGCTTACTGCTGTTTCTTCCATATGCTGGTAATGGGCTGAAAAAGCCTGTTTTGGGACTCTGCAGAGAAAGTGTTTGCTGACTGCTGAATCCACACACGGGTTTAACTCTGGAAGTTGAGTGCACACATTGACAACCGTTCTGTTAGATAGCTGCGTTTTGGATTTAGAAGCAGATATTTCCATGTGCTTACTGCTGTTTCTTCCATATGCCGGTAATGGGCTGAAAACGCCTGTTTTGGGACTCTGCAGAGAAAGTGTTTGCAGACTGCTGAATCCACACACGGGTTTAACTCTGGAAGTTGAGTGCACACATTGACAAACGTTCTGTTAGATAGCTGCGTTTTGGATTTAGAAGCAGATATTTCCCTGTGCTTACTGCTGTTTCTTCCATATGCCGGTAATGGGCTGAAAACGCCTGGTTTGGGACTCTGCACAGAAAGGGTTTGCAGACTGCTGAATGCACACACCGGTTTAACTCTGGAAGTTGAGTGCACACATTGACAACCGTTCTGTTAGAAAGCTGCGTTTTGGATTTAGAAGCAGATATTTCCCTGTGCTTACTGCTGTTTCTTCCATATGCCGGTAATGGGCTGAAAACGCCTGATTTGGGACTCTGCAGAGAAAGTGTTTGCAGACTGCTGAATCCACACACGGGTTTAACTCTGGAAGTTGAGTGCACACATTGACAACCGTTCTGTTAGATAGCTGCGTTTTGGATTTAGAAGCAGATATTTCCCTGTGCTTACTGCTGTTTCTTCCATATGCCGGTAATGGGCTGAAAACGCCTGTTTTGGGACTCTGCAGAGAAAGTGTTTGTAGACTGCTGAATCCACACACTGGTTTAACTCTGGAAGTTGAGTTCACACATTGACAACCGTTCTGTTAGATAGCTGCGTTTTGGATTTAGAAGCAGATATTTCCCTGTGCTTACTGCTGTTTCTTCCATATGCCGGTAATGGGCTGAAAACGCCTGTTTTGGGACTCTGCACAGAAAGCGTTTGCAGACTGCTGAATCCACACACGGGTTTAACTCTGGAAGTTGAGGGCACACATTGACAACCGTTCTGTTAGATAGCTGCGTTTTGGATTTAGAAGCAGATATTTCCCTGTGCTTACTGCTGTTTCTTCCATATGCCGGTAATGGGCTGAAAACGCCTGTTTTGGGACACTGCAGAGAAAGTGTTTGCAGACTGCTGAATCAACACACGGGTTTAACTCTGGAAGTTGAGTGCACACATTGACAACCGTTCTGTTAGATAGCTGCGTTTTGGATTTAGAAGCAGATATTTCCCTGTGCTGACTGCTGTTTCTTCCATATGCCGCTAAAGGGCTGAAAACGACTGTTTTGTGTCTCTGCACAGAAAGTGTTTGCAGACTGCTGAATCCACACACGGGTTTAACTCTGGAAGTTGAGTGCACACATTGACAACCGTTCTGTTAGATAGCTGCGTTTTGGATTTAGAAGCAGATATTTCCCTGTGCTTACTGCTGTTTCTTCCATATGCCGGTAATGGGCTGAAAACGCCTGTTTTGGGACTCTGCAGAGAAAGTGTTTGCAGACTGCTGAATCCACACACGGGTTTAACTCTGGAAGTTGAGTGCACACATTGACAACCGTTCTGTTAGATAGCTGCGTTTTGGATTTAGAAGCAGATATTTCCCTGTGCTTACTGCTGTTTCTTCCATATGCCGGTAAAGGGCTGAAAACGCCTGTTTTGGGACTCTGCAGAGAAAGTGTTTGCAGACTGCTGAATCCACACACGGGTTTAACTCTGGAAGTTGAGTGCACACATTGACAACCGTTCTGTTAGATAGCTGCGTTTTGGATTTAGAAGCAGATATTTCCCTGTGCTTACTGCTGTTTCTTCCATATGCCGGTAATGGGCTGAAAACGCCTGTTTTGGGACTCTGCACAGAAAGTGTTTGCAGACTGCTGAATCCACACACGGGTTTAACTCTGGAAGTTGAGTGCACACATTGACAACCGTTCTGTTAGATAGCTGCGTTTTGGATTTAGAAGCTGCTATTTCCCTGTGCTTACTGCTGTTTCTTCCATATGCCGGTAATGGGCTGAAAACGCCTGTTTTGGGACTCTGCAGAGAAAGTGTTTGCAGACTGCTGAATCCACACACCGGTTTAATTCTGGAAGTTGAGTGCACACATTGACAACCGTTCTGTTAGATAGCTGCGTTTTGGATTTAGAAGCAGATATTTCCCTGTGCTTACTGCTGTTTCTTCCATATGCTGGTAATGGGCTGAAAACGCCTGTTTTGGGACTCTGCAGAGAATGTGTTTGCAGACTGCTGAATCCACACACTGGTTTAACTCTGGAAGTTGAGTGCACACATTGACAACCGTTCTGTTAGATAGCTGCGTTTTGGATTTAGAAGCAGATATTTCCCTGTGCTTACTGCTGCTTCTTCCATATGCCGGTAATGGGCTGAAAACGCCTGATTTGGGACTCTGCAGAGAAAGTGTTCTAGACTGCTGAATCCACACACGGGTTTAACTCTGGAAGTTGAGTGCACACATTGACAAACGTTCTGTTAGATAGGTGCGTTTTGGATTTAGAAGCAGATATTTCCCTGTGCTTACTGCTGTTTCTTCCATATGCCGGTAATGGGTTGAAAACGCCTGTTTTGGGACTCTGCAGAGAAAGTGTTTGCAGACTGCTGAATCCACACACGGGTTTAACTCTGGAAGTTGAGTGCACACATTGACAACCGTTCTGTTAGATAGCTTCGTTTTGGATTTAGAAGCAGATATTTCCCTGTGCTTACTGCTGTTTCTTCCATATGCCGGTAATGGGCTGAAAACGCCTTATTTGGGACTCTGCAGAGAAAGTGTTTGCAGACTGCTGAATCCACACACGGGTTTAACTCTGGAAGTTGAGTGCACACATTGACAACCGTTCTGTTAGATAGCTGCGTTTTGGATTTAGAAGCAGATATTTCCCTGTGCTTACTGCTGTTTCTTCCATATGCCGGTAATGGGCTGAAAACGCCTGTTTTGGGACTCTGCAGAGAAAGTGTTTGCAGACTGCTGAATCCTCACACTGGTTTAACTCTGGAAGTTGAGTGCACACATTGACAACCGTTCTGTTAGATAGCTGCGTTTTGGATTTAGAAGCAGATATTTTCCTGTGCTTACTGCTGTTTCTTCCATATGCCGGTAATGGGCTGAAAAAGCCTGTTTTGTTACTCTGCAGAGAAAGTGTTTGCTGACTGCTGAATCCACACACGGGTTTAACTCTGGAAGTTGACTGCACACATTGACAACCGTTCTGTTAGATAGCTGCGTTTTGGATTTAGAAGCAGATATTTCCATGTGCTTACTGCTGTTTCTTCCATATGCCGGTAATGGGCTGAAAACGCCTGTTTTGGGACTCTGCACAGAAAGGGTTTGCAGACTGCTGAATCCACACACGGGTTTAACTCTGGAAGTTGAGTGCACACATTGACAAACGTTCTGTTAGATAGCTGCGTTTTGGATTTAGAAGCAGATATTTCCCTGTGCTTACTGCTGTTTCTTCCATATGCCGGTAATGGGCTGAAAACGCCTGATTTGGGACTCTGCAGAGAAAGTGTTTGCAGACTGCTGAATCCACACACGGGTTTAACTCTGGAAGTTGAGTGCACACATTGACAACCGTTCTGTTAGATAGCTGCGTTTTGGATTTAGAAGCAGATATTTCCCTGTGCTTACTGCTGCTTCTTCCATATGCCGGTAATGGGCTGAAAACGCCTGATTTGGGACTCTGCAGAGAAAGTGTTCTAGACTGCTGAATCCACACACGGGTTTAACTCTGGAAGTTGAGTGCACACATTGACAAACGTTCTGTTAGATAGGTGCGTTTTGGATTTAGAAGCAGATATTTTCCTGTGCTTACTGCTGTTTCTTCCATATGCCGGTAATGGGTTGAAAACGCCTGTTTTGGGACTCTGCAGAGAAAGTGTTTGCAGACTGCTGAATCCACACTCGGGTTTAACTCTGGAAGTTGAGTGCACACATTGACAACCGTTCTGTTAGATAGCTGCGTTTTGGATTTAGAAGCAGATATTTCCCTGTGCTTACTGCTGTTTCTTCCATATGCCGGTAATGGGCTGAAAACGCCTGATTTGGGACTCTGCAGAGAAAGTGTTTGCAGACTGCTGAATCCACACACGGGTTTAACTCTGGAAGTTGAGTGCACACATTGACAACCGTTCTGTTAGATAGCTGCGTTTTGGATTTAGAAGCAGATATTTCCCTGTGCTTACTGCTGTTTCTTCCATATGCCGGTAATGGGCTGAAAACGCCTGTTTTGGGACTCTGCAGAGAAAGAGTTTGCAGACTGCTGAATCCTCACACTGGTTTAACTCTGGAAGTTGAGTGCACACATTGACAACCGTTCTGTTAGATAGCTGCGTTTTGGATTTAGAAGCAGATATTTCCCTGTGCTTACTGCTGTTTCTTCCATATGCCGGTAATGGGCTGAAAAAGCCTGTTTTGGGACTCTGCAGAGAAAGTGTTTGCTGACTGCTGAATCCACACACGGGTTTAACTCTGGAAGTTGACTGCACACATTGACAACCGTTCTGTTAGATAGCTGCGTTTTGGATTTAGAAGCAGATATTTCCATGTGCTTACTGCTGTTTCTTCCATATGCCGGTAATGGGCTGAAAACGCCTGTTTTGGGACTCTGCACAGAAAGGGTTTGCAGACTGCTGAATCCACACACGGGTTTAACTCTGGAAGTTGAGTGCACACATTGACAAACGTTCTGTTAGATAGCTGCGTTTTGGATTTAGAAGCAGATATTTCCCTGTGCTTACTGCTGTTTCTTCCATATGCCGGTAATGGGCTGAAAACGCCTGATTTGGGACTCTGCAGAGAAAGTGTTTGCAGACTGCTGAATCCACACACGGGTTTAACTCTGGAAGTTGAGCGCACACATTGACAACCGTTCTGTTAGATAGCTGCGTTTTGGATTTAGAAGCAGATATTTCCCTGTGCTTACGCTGTTTCTTCCATATGCCGGTAATGGGCTGAAAATGCCTGTTTTGGGACTCTGCACAGAAAGGGTTTGCATACTGCTGAATCCACACACCGGTTTAACTCTGGAAGTTGAGTGCACACATTGACAACCGTTCTGTTAGATAGCTACGTTTTGGATTTAGAAGCAGATATTTCCCTTTGCTTACTGCTGTTTCTTCCTTATGCCGGTAATGGGCTGAAAACGCCTGATTTGGGACTCTGCAGAGAAAGTGTTTGCAGACTGCTGAATCCACACACGGGTTTAACTCTGGAAGTTGAGTGCACACATTGACAACCGTTCTGTTAGATAGCTGCGTTTTGGATTTAGAAGCAGATATTTCCCTGTGCTTACTGCTGTTTCTTCCATATGCTGGTAATGGGCTGAAAACGCCTGTTTTGGGACTCTGCAGAGAAAGTGTTTGCAGACTGCTGAATCCACACACGGGTTTAACTCTGGAAGTTGAGTGCACACATTGACAACCGTTCTGTTAGATAGCTGCGTTTTGGATTTAGAAGCAGATATTTCCCTGTGCTTACTGCTGCTTCTTCCATATGCCGGTAATGGGCTGAAAACGCCTGTTTTGGGACTCTGCAGAGAAAGTGTTTGCAGACTGCTGAATCCACACACGGGTTTAACTCTGGAAGTTGAGTGCACACATTGACAAACGTTCTGTTAGATAGGTGCGTTTTGGATTTAGAAGCAGATATTTCCCTGTGCTTACTGCTGTTTCTTCCATATGCCGGTAATGGGTTGAAAACGCCTGTTTTGGGACTCTGCAGAGAAAGTGTTTGCAGACTGCTGAATCCACACACGGGTTTAACTCTGGAAGTTGAGTGCACACATTGACAACCGTTCTGTTAGATAGCTTCGTTTTGGATTTAGAAGCAGATATTTCCCTGTGCTTACTGCTGTTTCTTCCATATGCCGGTAATGGGCTGAAAACGCCTGATTTGGGACTCTGCAGAGAAAGTGTTTGCAGACTGCTGAATCCACACACGGGTTTAACTCTGGAAGTTGAGTGCACACATTGACAACCGTTCTGTTAGATAGCTGCGTTTTGGATTTAGAAGCAGATATTTCCCTGTGCTTACTGCTGTTTCTTCCATATGCCGGTAATGGGCTGAAAACGCCTGTTTTGGGACTCTGCAGAGAAAGTGTTTGCAGACTGCTGAATCCTCACACTGGTTTAACTCTGGAAGTTGAGTGCACACATTGACAACCGTTCTGTTAGATAGCTGCGTTTTGGATTTAGAAGCAGATATTTTCCTGTGCTTACTGCTGTTTCTTCCATATGCCGGTAATGGGCTGAAAAAGCCTGTTTTGGGACTCTGCAGAGAAAGTGTTTGCTGACTGCTGAATCCACACACGGGTTTAACTCTGGAAGTTGACTGCACACATTGACAACCGTTCTGTTAGATAGCTGCGTTTTGGATTTAGAAGCAGATATTTCCATGTGCTTACTGCTGTTTCTTCCATATGCCGGTAATGGGCTGAAAACGCCTGTTTTGGGACTCTGCACAGAAAGGGTTTGCAGACTGCTGAATCCACACACGGGTTTAACTCTGGAAGTTGAGTGCACACATTGACAAACGTTCTGTTAGATAGCTGCGTTTTGGATTTAGAAGCAGATATTTCCCTGTGCTTACTGCTGTTTCTTCCATATGCCGGTAATGGGCTGAAAACGCCTGATTTGGGACTCTGCAGAGAAAGTGTTTGCAGACTGCTGAATCCACACACGGGTTTAACTCTGGAAGTTGAGTGCACACATTGACAACCGTTCTGTTAGATAGCTGCGTTTTGGATTTAGAAGCAGATATTTCCCTGTGCTTACTGCTGTTTCTTCCATATGCCGGTAATGGGCTGAAAACGCCTGTTTTGGGACTCTGCACAGAAAGGGTTTGCAGACTGCTGAATCCACACACCGGTTTAACTCTGGAAGTTGAGTGCACACATTGACAACCGTTCTGTTAGACAGCTGCGTTTTGGATTTAGAAGCAGATATTTCCCTGTGCTTACTGCTGTTTCTTCCATATGCCGGTAATGGGCTGAAAACGCCTGTTTTGGGACTCTGCACAGAAAGTGTTTGCAGACTGCTGAATCCACACACGGGTTTAACTATGGAAGTTGAGTGCACACATTGACAACCGTTCTGTTAGATAGCTGCGTTTTGGATTTACAAGCAGATATTTCCCTGTGCTTACTGCTGTTTCTTCCATATGCCGGTAATGGGCTGAAAGCGCCTGTTTTGGGACACTGCAGAGAAGTGTTTGCAGACTGCTGAATCCACACACGGGTTTAACTCTGGAAGTTGAGTGCACACATTGACAACCGTTCTGTTAGATAGCTGCGTTTTGGATTTAGAAGCAGATATTTCCCTGTGCTTACTGCTGTTTCTTCCTTATGCCGGTAATGGGCTGAAAACGCCTGTTTTGGGACTCTGCAGAGAAAGTGTTTGCAGACTGCTGAATCCACACACGGGTTTAACTCTGGAAGTTGATTGCACACATTGACAACCGTTCTGTTAGATAGCTGCGTTTTGGATTTAGAAACAGATATTTCCCTGTGCTTACTGCTGTTTCTTCCATATGCCGGTAATGGGCTGAAAACGCCTGTTTTGGGACTCTGCAGAGAAAGTGTTTGCAGACTGCTGAATCCACACACGGGTTTAACTCTGGAAGTTGAGTGCACACATTGACAACCGTTCTGTTAGATAGCTGCGTTTTGGATTTAGAAGCAGATATTTCCCTGTGCTTACTGCTGTTTCTTCCTTATGCCGGTAATGGGCTGAAAACGCCTGTTTTGGGACTCTGCAGAGAAAGTGTTTGCAGACTGCTGAATCCACACACGGGTTTAACTCTGGAAGTTGAGTGCCCACATTGACAACCGTTCTGTTAGATAGCTGCGTTTTGGATTTAGAAGCAGATATTTCCCTGTGCTTACTGCTGTTTCTTCCATATGCCGGTAATGGGCTGAAAACGCCTGTTTTGGGACTCTGCAGAGAAAGTGTTTGCAGACTGCTGAATCCACACACGGGTTTAACTCTGGAAGTTGAGTGCACACATTGACAACCGTTCTGTTAGATAGCTGCGTTTTGGATTTAGAAGCAGATATTTCCCTGTGCTTACTGCTGTTTCTTCCATATGCCGGTAATGGACTGAAAACGCCTGTTTTGGGACTCTGCAGAGAAAGTGTTTGCAGACTGCTGAATCCACACACGGGTTTAACTCTGGAAGTTGAGTGCACACATTGACAACCGTTCTGTTAGATAGCTGCGTTTTGGATTTAGAAGCAGATATTTCCCTGTGCTTACTGCTGTTTCTTCCTTATGCCGGTAATGGGCTGAAAACGCCTGTTTTGGGACTCTGCAGAGAAAGTGTTTGCAGACTGCTGAATCCACACACGGGTTTAACTCTGGAAGTTGAGTGCCCACATTGACAACCGTTCTGTTAGATAGCTGCGTTTTGGATTTAGAAGCAGATATTTCCCTGTGCTTACTGCTGTTTCTTCCATATGCTGGTAATGGGCTGAAAACGCCTGTTTTGGAACTCTGCAGAGAAAGTGTTTGCAGACTGCTGAATCCACACACGGGTTTAACTCTGGAAGTTGAGTGCACACATTGACAAACGTTCTGTTAGATAGCTGCGTTTTGGATTTAGAAGCAGATATTTCCCTGTGCTTACTGCTGTTTCTTCCATATGCCGGTAATGGGCTGAAAACGCCTGTTTTGGGACTCTGCAGAGAAAGTGTTTGCAGACTGCTGAATCCACACACGGGTTTATCTCTGGAAGTTGAGTGCACACATTGACAACCGTTCTGTTAGATAGCTGCGTTTTGGATTTAGAAGCAGATATTTCCCTGTGCTTACTGCTGTTTCTTCCATATGCCGGTAATGGGCTGAAAACGCCTGTTTTGGGACTCTGCACAGAAAGTGTTTGCAGACAGCTGAATCCACACACGGGTTTAACTCTGGAAGTTGAGTGCACACATTGACAACCGTTCTGTCAGATAGCTGCGTTTTGGATTTACAAGCAGATATTTCCCTGTGCTTACTGCTGTTTCTTCCATATGCCGGTAATGGGCTGAAAGCGCCTGTTGTGGGACACTGCATAGAAAGTGTTTGCAGACTGCTGAATCCACACACGGGTTTAACTCTGGAAGTTGAGTGCACACATTGACAACCGTTCTGTTAGATAGCTGCGTTTTGGATTTAGAAGCAGATATTTCCCTGTGCTGACTGCTGTTTCTTCCATATGCCGCTAATGGGCTGAAAACGACTGTTTTGGGTCTCTGCACAGAAAGTGTTTGCAGACTGCTGAATCCACACACGGGTTTAACTCTGGAAGTTGAGTGCACACATTGACAACCGTTCTGTTAGATAGCTGCGTTTTGGATTTAGAAGCAGATATTTCCCTTTGCTTACTGCTGTTTCTTCCTTATGCCGGTAATGGGCTGAAAACGCCTGATTTGGGACTCTGCAGAGAAAGTGTTTGCAGACTGCTGAATCCACACACGGGTTTAACTCTGGAAGTTGAGTGCACACATTGACAACCGTTCTGTTAGATAGCTGCGTTTTGGATTTAGAAGCAGATATTTCCCTGTGCTTACTGCTGTTTCTTCCATATGCTGGTAATGGGCTGAAAACGCCTGTTTTGGGACTCTGCAGAGAAAGTGTTTGCAGACTGCTGAATCCACACACGGGTTTAACTCTGGAAGTTGAGTGCACACATTGACAACCGTTCTGTTAGATAGCTGCGTTTTGGATTTAGAAGCAGATATTTCCCTGTGCTTACTGCTGCTTCTTCCATATGCCGGTAATGGGCTGAAAACGCCTGTTTTGGGACTCTGCAGAGAAAGTGTTTGCAGACTGCTGAATCCACACACGGGTTTAACTCTGGAAGTTGAGTGCACACATTGACAACCGTTCTGTTAGATAGCTGCGTTTTGGATTTAGAAGCAGATATTTCCCTGTGCTTACTGCTGTTTCTTCCATATGCCGGTAATGGGCTGAAAACGCCTGTTTTGGGACACTGCAGAGAAAGTGTTTGCAGACTGCTGAATCCACACACGGGTTTAACTCTGGAAGTTGAGTGCACACATTGACAACCGTTCTGTTAGATAGCTGCGTTTTGGATTTAGAAGCAGATATTTCCCTGTGCTGACTGCTGTTTCTTCCATATGCCGCTAAAGGGCTGAAAACGACTGTTTTGTGTCTCTGCACAGAAAGTGTTTGCAGACTGCTGAATCCACACACGGGTTTAACTCTGGAAGTTGAGTGCACACATTGACAACCGTTCTGTTAGATAGCTGCGTTTTGGATTTAGAAGCAGATATTTCCCTGTGCTTACTGCTGTTTCTTCCCTATGCCGGTAATAGGCTGAAAACGCCTGTTTTGGGACTCTGCACAGAAAGTGTTTGCAGACTGCTGAATCCACACACGGGTTTAACTCTGGAAGTTGAGTGCACACATTGACAACCGTTCTGTTAGATAGCTGCGTTTTGGATTTAGAAGCAGATATTTTCCTGTGCTTACTGCTGTTTCTTCCATATGCCGGTAATGGGATGAAAAAGCCTGTTTTGGGACTCTGCAGAGAAAGTGTTTGCAGACTGCTGAATCCACACACGGGTTTAACTCTGGAAGTTGAGTGCACACATTGACAAACGTTCTGTTAGATAGCTGCGTTTTGGATTTAGAAGCAGATATTTCCCTGTGCTTACTGCTGTTTCTTCCATATGCCGGTAATGTGCTGAAAACGCCTGATTTGGGACTCTGCAGAGAAAGTGTTTGCAGACTGCTGAATCCACACACGGGTTTAACTCTGGAAGTTGAGTGCACACATTGACAACCGTTCTGTTAGATAGCTGCGTTTTGGATTTAGAAGCAGATATTTCCCTGTGCTTACTGCTATTTCTTCCATATGCTGGTAATGGGCTGAAAACGCCTGTTTTGGGACTCTGCAGAGAAAGTGTTTGCAGACTGCTGAATCCACACACTGGTTTAACTCTGGAAGTTGAGTGCACACATTGACAAGCGTTCTGTTAGATAGCTGCGTTTTGGATTTAGAAGCAGATATTTCCCTGTGCTTACTGCTGTTTCTTCCATATGCCGGTAATGGCCTGAAAACGCCTGTTTTGGGACTCTGCAGAGAAAGTGTTTGCAGACTGCTGAATCCACACACGGGTTTAACTCTGGAAGTTGAGTGCACACATTGACAACCGTTCTGTTAGATAGCTGCGTTTTGGATTTAGAAGCAGATATTTTCCTGTGCTTACTGCTGTTTCTTCCATATGCCGGTAATGGGATGAAAAAGCCTGTTTTGGGACTCTGCAGAGAAAGTGTTTGCAGACTGCTGAATCCACACACGGGTTTAACTCTGGAAGTTGAGTGCACACATTGACAAACGTTCTGTTAGATAGCTGCGTTTTGGATTTAGAAGCAGATATTTCCCTGTGCTTACTGCTGTTTCTTCCATATGCCGGTAATGTGCTGAAAACGCCTGATTTGGGACTCTGCAGAGAAAGTGTTTGCAGACTGCTGAATCCACACACGGGTTTAACTCTGGAAGTTGAGTGCACACATTGACAACCGTTCTGTTAGATAGCTGCGTTTTGGATTTAGAAGCAGATATTTCCCTGTGCTTACTGCTATTTCTTCCATATGCTGGTAATGGGCTGAAAACGCCTGTTTTGGGACTCTGCAGAGAAAGTGTTTGCAGACTGCTGAATCCACACACTGGTTTAACTCTGGAAGTTGAGTGCACACATTGACAAGCGTTCTGTTAGATAGCTGCGTTTTGGATTTAGAAGCAGATATTTCCCTGTGCTTACTGCTGTTTCTTCCATATGCCGGTAATGGCCTGAAAACGCCTGTTTTGGGACTCTGCAGAGAAAGTGTTTGCAGACTGCTGAATCCACACACGGGTTTAACTCTGGAAGTTGAGTGCACACATTGACAACCGTTCTGTTAGATAGCTGCGTTTTGGATTTAGAAGCAGATATTTCCCTGTGCTTACTGCTGTTTCTTCCATATGCCGGTAATGGGCTGAAAACGCCTGTTTTGAGACTCTGCACAGAAAGTGTTTGCAGACTGCTGAATCCACACACGGGTTTAACTCTGGAGTTGAGTGCACACATTGACAACCGTTCTGTTAGATAGCTGCGTTTTGGATTTAGAAGCTCCTATTTCCCTGTGCTTACTGCTGTTTCTTCCATATGCCGGTAATGGGCTGAAAACGCCTGATTTGGGACTCTGCAGAGAAAGTGTTTGCAGACTGCTGAATCCACACACGGGTTTAACTCTGGAAGTTGAGTGCACACATTGACAACCGTTCTGTTAGATAGCTGCGTTTTGGATTTAGAAGCAGATATTTCCCTTTGCTTACTGCTGTTTCTTCCTTATGCCGGTAATGGGCTGAAAACGCCTGATTTGGGACTCTGCAGAGAAAGTGTTTGCAGACTGCTGAATCCACACACGGGTTTAACTCTGGAAGTTGAGTGCACACATTGACAACCGTTCTGTTAGATAGCTGCGTTTTGGATTTAGAAGCAGATATTTCCCTGTGCTTACTGCTGTTTCTTCCATATGCTGGTAATGGGCTGAAAACGCCTGTTTTGGGACTCTGCAGAGAAAGTGTTTGCAGACTGCTGAATCCACACACGGGTTTAACTCTGGAAGTTGAGTGCACACATTGACAACCGTTCTGCTAGATAGCTGCGTTTTGGATTTAGAAGCAGATATTTCCCTGTGCTTACTGCTGCTTCTACCATATGCCGGTAATGGGCTGAAAACGCCTGTTTTGGGACTCTGCAGAGAAAGTGTTTGCAGACTGCTGAATCCACACACGGGTTTAACTCTGGAAGTTGAGTGCACACATTGACAACCGTTGTGTTAGATAGTTGCGTTTTGGATTTAGAAGCAGATATTTCCCTGTGCTTACTGCTGTTTCTTCCATATGCCGGTAATGGGTTGAAAACGCCTGTTTTGGGACTCTGCAGAGAAAGTGTTTGCAGACTGCTGAATCCACACACGGGTTTAACTCTGGAAGTTGAGTGCACACATTGACAACCGTTCTGTTAGATAGCTTCGTTTTGGATTTAGAAGCAGATATTTCCCTGTGCTTACTGCTGTTTCTTCCATATGCCGGTAATGGGCTGAAAACGCCTGACTTGGGACTCTGCAGAGAAAGTGTTTGCAGACTGCTGAATCCACACACGGGTTTAACTCTGGAAGTTGAGTGCACACATTGACAACCGTTCTGTTAGATAGCTGCGTTTTGGATTTAGAAGCAGATATTTCCCTGTGCTTACTGCTGTTTCTTCCATATGCCGGTAATGGGCTGAAAACGCCTGTTTTGGGACTCTGCAGTGAAAGTGTTTGCAGACTGCTGAATCCTCACACTGGTTTAACTCTGGAAGTTGAGTGCACACATTGACAACCGTTCTGTTAGATAGCTGCGTTTTGGATTTAGAAGCAGATATTTTCCTGTGCTTACTGCTGTTTCTTCCATATGCCGGTAATGGGATGAAAAAGCCTGTTTTGGGACTCTGCAGAGAAAGTGTTTGCTGACTGCTGAATCCACACACGGGTTTAACTCTGGAAGTTGACTGCACACATTGACAACCGTTCTGTTAGATAGCTGCGTTTTGGATTTAGAAGCAGATATTTCCCTGTGCTTACTGCTGTTTCTTCCATATGCCGGTAATGGGCTGAAAACGCCTGTTTTGGGACTCTGCACAGAAAGGGGTTGCAGACTGCTGAATCCACACACGGGTTTAACTCTGGAAGTTGAGTGCACACATTGACAAACGTTCTGTTAGATAGCTGCGTTTTGGATTTAGAAGCAGATATTTCCCTGTGCTTACTGCTGTTTCTTCCATATGCCGGTAATGGGCTGAAAACGCCTGATTTGGGACTCTGCAGAGAAAGTGTTTGCAGACTGCTGAATCCACACACGGGTTTAACTCTGGAAGTTGAGTGCACACATTGACAACCGTTCTGTTAGATAGCTGCGTTTTGGATTTAGAAGCAGATATTTCCCTGTGCTTACTGCTGTTTCTTCCATATGCCGGTAATGGGCTGAAAACGCCTGTTTTGGCACTCTGCACAGAAAGGGTTTGCAGACTGCTGAATCCACACACCGGTTTAACTCTGGAAGTTGAGTGCACACATTTACAACCGTTCTGTTAGACAGCTGCGTTTTGGATTTAGAAGCAGATATTACCCTGTGCTTACTGCTGTTTCTTCCATATGCCGGTAATGGGCTGAAAACGCCGGTTTTGGGACTCTGCACAGAAAGTGTTTGCAGACTGCTGAATCCACACACGGGTTTAACTCTGGAAGTTGAGTGCACACATTGACAACCGTTCTGTTAGATAGCTGCGTTTTGGATTTACAAGCAGATATTTCCCTGTGCTTACTGCTGTTTCTTCCATATGCCGGTAATGGGCTGAAAGCGCCTGTTTTGGGACACTGCAGAGAAGTGTTTGCAGACTGCTGAATCCACACACGGGTTTAACTCTGGAAGTTGAGTGCACACATTGACAACCGTTCTGTTAGATAGCTGCGTTTTGGATTTAGAAGCAGATATTTCCCTGTGCTTACTGCTGTTTCTTCCATATGCCGGTAATGGGCTGAAAACGCCTGTTTTGGGACTCTGCAGAGAAAGTGTTTGCAGACTGCTGAATCCACACACGGGTTTAACTCTGGAAGTTGAGTGCACACATTGACAACCGTTCTGTTAGATAGCTGCGTTTTGGATTTAGAAGCAGATATTTCCCTGTGCTTACTGCTGTTTCTTCCATATGCCGGTAATGGGCTGAAAACGCCTGTTTTGGGACTCTGCAGAGAAAGTGTTTGCAGACTGCTGAATCCACACACGGGTTTAACTCTGGAAGTTGAGTGCACACATTGACAACCGTTCTGTTAGATAGCTGCGTTTTGGATTTACAAGCAGATATTTCCCTGTGCTTACTGCTGTTTCTTCCATATGCCGGTAATGGGCTGAAAGCGCCTGTTTTGGGACACTGCAGAGAAAGTGTTTGCAGACTGCTGAATCCACACACGGGTTTAACTCTGGAAGTTGAGTGCACACATTGACAACCGTTCTGTTAGATAGTTGCGTTTTGGATTTAGAAGCAGATATTTCCCTGTGCTGACTGCTGTTTCTTCCATATGCCGCTAAAGGGCTGAAAACGACTGTTTTGTGTCTCTGCACAGAAAGTGTTTGCAGACTGCTGAATCCACACACGGGTTTAACTCTGAAAGTTGAATGCACACATTGACAAACGTTCTGTTAGATAGCTGGGTTTTGGATTTAGAAGCAGATATTTCCCTGTGCTTACTGCAGTTTCTTCCTTATGCCGGTAATGGGCTGAAAAAGCCTGTTTTGGGACTCTGCAGAGAAAGTGTTTGCAGACTGCTGAATCCACACACGGGTTTAACTCTGGAAGTTGAGTGCACACATTGACAACCGTTCTGTTAGATAGCTGCGTTTTGGATTTAGAAGCAGATATTTCCCTGTGCTTACTGTTGTTTCTTCCATATGCCGGTAAAGGGCTGAAAACGCCTGTTTTGGGACTCTGCAGAGAAAGTGTTTGCAGACTGCTGAATCCACACACGGGTTTAACTCTGGAAGTTGAGTGCACACATTGACAACCGTTCTGTTAGATAGCTGCGTTTTGGATTTAGAAGCAGATATTTCCCTGGGCTTACTGCTGTTTCTTCCATATGCCGGTAATGGGCTGAAAACGCCTGTTTTGGGACTCTGCACAGAAAGTGTTTGCAGACTGCTGAATCCACACACGGGTTTAACTCTGGAAGTTGAGTGCACACATTGACAACCGTTCTGTTAGATTGCTGCGTTTTGGATTTAGAAGCTGCTATTTCCCTGTGCTTACTGCTGTTTCTTCCATATGCCGGTAATGGGCTGAAAACGCCTGTTTTGGGACTCTGCAGAGAAAGTGTTTGCAGACTGCTGAATCCACACACGGGTTTAACTCTGGAAGTTGAGTGCACACATTGACAACCGTTGTGTTAGATAGTTGCGTTTTGGATTTAGAAGCAGATATTTCCCTGTGCTTACTGCTGTTTCTTCCATATGCCGGTAATGGGTTGAAAACGCCTGTTTTGGGACTCTGCAGAGAAAGTGTTTGCAGACTGCTGAATCCACACACGGGTTTAACTCTGGAAGTTGAGTGCACACATTGACAACCGTTCTGTTAGATAGCTTCGTTTTGGATTTAGAAGCAGATATTTCCCTGTGCTTACTGCTGTTTCTTCCATATGCCGGTAATGGGCTGAAAACGCCTGACTTGGGACTCTGCAGAGAAAGTGTTTGCAGACTGCTGAATCCACACACGGGTTTAACTCTGGAAGTTGAGTGCACACATTGACAACCGTTCTGTTAGATAGCTGCGTTTTGGATTTAGAAGCAGATATTTCCCTGTGCTTACTGCTGTTTCTTCCATATGCCGGTAATGGGCTGAAAACGCCTGTTTTGGGACTCTGCAGTGAAAGTGTTTGCAGACTGCTGAATCCTCACACTGGTTTAACTCTGGAAGTTGAGTGCACACATTGACAACCGTTCTGTTAGATAGCTGCGTTTTGGATTTAGAAGCAGATATTTTCCTGTGCTTACTGCTGTTTCTTCCATATGCCGGTAATGGGATGAAAAAGCCTGTTTTGGGACTCTGCAGAGAAAGTGTTTGCTGACTGCTGAATCCACACACGGGTTTAACTCTGGAAGTTGACTGCACACATTGACAACCGTTCTGTTAGATAGCTGCGTTTTGGATTTAGAAGCAGATATTTCCCTGTGCTTACTGCTGTTTCTTCCATATGCCGGTAATGGGCTGAAAACGCCTGTTTTGGGACTCTGCACAGAAAGGGGTTGCAGACTGCTGAATCCACACACGGGTTTAACTCTGGAAGTTGAGTGCACACATTGACAAACGTTCTGTTAGATAGCTGCGTTTTGGATTTAGAAGCAGATATTTCCCTGTGCTTACTGCTGTTTCTTCCATATGCCGGTAATGGGCTGAAAACGCCTGATTTGGGACTCTGCAGAGAAAGTGTTTGCAGACTGCTGAATCCACACACGGGTTTAACTCTGGAAGTTGAGTGCACACATTGACAACCGTTCTGTTAGATAGCTGCGTTTTGGATTTAGAAGCAGATATTACCCTGTGCTTACTGCTGTTTCTTCCATATGCCGGTAATGGGCTGAAAACGCCTGTTTTGGCACTCTGCACAGAAAGGGTTTGCAGACTGCTGAATCCACACACCGGTTTAACTCTGGAAGTTGAGTGCACACATTTACAACCGTTCTGTTAGACAGCTGCGTTTTGGATTTAGAAGCAGATATTACCCTGTGCTTACTGCTGTTTCTTCCATATGCCGGTAATGGGCTGAAAACGCCGGTTTTGGGACTCTGCACAGAAAGTGTTTGCAGACTGCTGAATCCACACACGGGTTTAACTCTGGAAGTTGAGTGCACACATTGACAACCGTTCTGTTAGATAGCTGCGTTTTGGATTTACAAGCAGATATTTCCCTGTGCTTACTGCTGTTTCTTCCATATGCCGGTAATGGGCTGAAAGCGCCTGTTTTGGGACACTGCAGAGAAGTGTTTGCAGACTGCTGAATCCACACACGGGTTTAACTCTGGAAGTTGAGTGCACACATTGACAACCGTTCTGTTAGATAGCTGCGTTTTGGATTTAGAAGCAGATATTTCCCTGTGCTTACTGCTGTTTCTTCCATATGCCGGTAATGGGCTGAAAACGCCTGTTTTGGGACTCTGCAGAGAAAGTGTTTGCAGACTGCTGAATCCACACACGGGTTTAACTCTGGAAGTTGAGTGCACACATTGACAACCGTTCTGTTAGATAGCTGCGTTTTGGATTTAGAAGCAGATATTTCCCTGTGCTTACTGCTGTTTCTTCCATATGCCGGTAATGGGCTGAAAACGCCTGTTTTGGGACTCTGCAGAGAAAGTGTTTGCAGACTGCTGAATCCACACACGGGTTTAACTCTGGAAGTTGAGTGCACACATTGACAACCGTTCTGTTAGATAGCTGCGTTTTGGATTTACAAGCAGATATTTCCCTGTGCTTACTGCTGTTTCTTCCATATGCCGGTAATGGGCTGAAAGCGCCTGTTTTGGGACACTGCAGAGAAAGTGTTTGCAGACTGCTGAATCCACACACGGGTTTAACTCTGGAAGTTGAGTGCACACATTGACAACCGTTCTGTTAGATAGTTGCGTTTTGGATTTAGAAGCAGATATTTCCCTGTGCTGACTGCTGTTTCTTCCATATGCCGCTAAAGGGCTGAAAACGACTGTTTTGTGTCTCTGCACAGAAAGTGTTTGCAGACTGCTGAATCCACACACGGGTTTAACTCTGAAAGTTGAATGCACACATTGACAAACGTTCTGTTAGATAGCTGGGTTTTGGATTTAGAAGCAGATATTTCCCTGTGCTTACTGCAGTTTCTTCCTTATGCCGGTAATGGGCTGAAAAAGCCTGTTTTGGGACTCTGCAGAGAAAGTGTTTGCAGACTGCTGAATCCACACACGGGTTTAACTCTGGAAGTTGAGTGCACACATTGACAACCGTTCTGTTAGATAGCTGCGTTTTGGATTTAGAAGCAGATATTTCCCTGTGCTTACTGTTGTTTCTTCCATATGCCGGTAAAGGGCTGAAAACGCCTGTTTTGGGACTCTGCAGAGAAAGTGTTTGCAGACTGCTGAATCCACACACGGGTTTAACTCTGGAAGTTGAGTGCACACATTGACAACCGTTCTGTTAGATAGCTGCGTTTTGGATTTAGAAGCAGATATTTCCCTGGGCTTACTGCTGTTTCTTCCATATGCCGGTAATGGGCTGAAAACGCCTGTTTTGGGACTCTGCACAGAAAGTGTTTGCAGACTGCTGAATCCACACACGGGTTTAACTCTGGAAGTTGAGTGCACACATTGACAACCGTTTTGTTAGATTGCTGCGTTTTGGATTTAGAAGCTGCTATTTCCCTGTGCTTACTGCTGTTTCTTCCATATGCCGGTAATGGGCTGAAAACGCCTGTTTTGGGACTCTGCAGAGAAAGTGTTTGCAGACTGCTGAATCCACACACCGGTTTAATTCTGGAAGTTGAGTGCACACATTGACAACCGTTCTGTTAGATAGCTGCGTTTTGGATTTAGAAGCAGATATTTCCCTGTGCTTACTGCTGTTTCTTCCATATGCTGGTAATGGGCTGAAAACGCCTGTTTTGGGACTCTGCAGAGAAAGTGTTTGCAGACTGCTGAATCCACACACTGGTTTAACTCTGGAAGTTGAGTGCACACATTGACAACCGTTCTGTTAGATAGCTGCGTTTTGGATTTAGAAGCAGATATTTCCCTGTGCTTACTGCTGCTTCTTCCATATGCCGGTAATGGGCTGAAAACGCCTGTTTTGGGACTCTGCAGAGAAAGTGTTTGCAGACTGCTGAATCCACACACGGGTTTAACTCTGGAAGTTGAGTGCACACATTGACAAGCGTTCTGTTAGATAGCTGCGTTTTGGATTTAGAAGCAGATATTTCCCTGTGCTTACTGCTGTTTCTTCCATATGCCGGTAATGGGCTCAAAACGCCTGTTTTGGGACTCTGCAGAGAAAGTGTTTGCAGACTGCTGAATCCACACACGGGTTTAACTCTGGAAGTTGAGTGCACACATTGACAACCGTTCTGTTAGATAGCTGCGTTTTGGATTTAGAAGCAGATATTTCCCTGTGCTTACTGCTGTTTCTTCCATATGCTGGTAATGGGCTGAAAAAGCCTGTTTTGGGACTCTGCAGAGAAAGTGTTTGCTGACTGCTGAATCCACACACGGGTTTAACTCTGGAAGTTGAGTGCACACATTGACAACCGTTCTGTTAGATAGCTGCGTTTTGGATTTAGAAGCAGATATTTCCATGTGCTTACTGCTGTTTCTTCCATATGCCGGTAATGGGCTGAAAACGCCTGTTTTGGGACTCTGCAGAGAAAGTGTTTGCAGACTGCTGAATCCACACACGGGTTTAACTCTGGAAGTTGAGTGCACACATTGACAAACGTTCTGTTAGATAGCTGCGTTTTGGATTTAGAAGCAGATATTTCCCTGTGCTTACTGCTGTTTCTTCCATATGCCGGTAATGGGCTGAAAACGCCTGGTTTGGGACTCTGCACAGAAAGGGTTTGCAGACTGCTGAATGCACACACCGGTTTAACTCTGGAAGTTGAGTGCACACATTGACAACCGTTCTGTTAGAAAGCTGCGTTTTGGATTTAGAAGCAGATATTTCCCTGTGCTTACTGCTGTTTCTTCCATATGCCGGTAATGGGCTGAAAACGCCTGATTTGGGACTCTGCAGAGAAAGTGTTTGCAGACTGCTGAATCCACACACGGGTTTAACTCTGGAAGTTGAGTGCACACATTGACAACCGTTCTGTTAGATAGCTGCGTTTTGGATTTAGAAGCAGATATTTCCCTGTGCTTACTGCTGTTTCTTCCATATGCCGGTAATGGGCTGAAAACGCCTGTTTTGGGACTCTGCAGAGAAAGTGTTTGTAGACTGCTGAATCCACACACTGGTTTAACTCTGGAAGTTGAGTTCACACATTGACAACCGTTCTGTTAGATAGCTGCGTTTTGGATTTAGAAGCAGATATTTCCCTGTGCTTACTGCTGTTTCTTCCATATGCCGGTAATGGGCTGAAAACGCCTGTTTTGGGACTCTGCACAGAAAGCGTTTGCAGACTGCTGAATCCACACACGGGTTTAACTCTGGAAGTTGAGGGCACACATTGACAACCGTTCTGTTAGATAGCTGCGTTTTGGATTTAGAAGCAGATATTTCCCTGTGCTTACTGCTGTTTCTTCCATATGCCGGTAATGGGCTGAAAACGCCTGTTTTGGGACACTGCAGAGAAAGTGTTTGCAGACTGCTGAATCAACACACGGGTTTAACTCTGGAAGTTGAGTGCACACATTGACAACCGTTCTGTTAGATAGCTGCGTTTTGGATTTAGAAGCAGATATTTCCCTGTGCTGACTGCTGTTTCTTCCATATGCCGCTAAAGGGCTGAAAACGACTGTTTTGTGTCTCTGCACAGAAAGTGTTTGCAGACTGCTGAATCCACACACGGGTTTAACTCTGGAAGTTGAGTGCACACATTGACAACCGTTCTGTTAGATAGCTGCGTTTTGGATTTAGAAGCAGATATTTCCCTGTGCTTACTGCTGTTTCTTCCATATGCCGGTAATGGGCTGAAAACGCCTGTTTTGGGACTCTGCAGAGAAAGTGTTTGCAGACTGCTGAATCCACACACGGGTTTAACTCTGGAAGTTGAGTGCACACATTGACAACCGTTCTGTTAGATAGCTGCGTTTTGGATTTAGAAGCAGATATTTCCCTGTGCTTACTGCTGTTTCTTCCATATGCCGGTAAAGGGCTGAAAACGCCTGTTTTGGGACTCTGCAGAGAAAGTGTTTGCAGACTGCTGAATCCACACACGGGTTTAACTCTGGAAGTTGAGTGCACACATTGACAACCGTTCTGTTAGATAGCTGCGTTTTGGATTTAGAAGCAGATATTTCCCTGTGCTTACTGCTGTTTCTTCCATATGCCGGTAATGGGCTGAAAACGCCTGTTTTGGGACTCTGCACAGAAAGTGTTTGCAGACTGCTGAATCCACACACGGGTTTAACTCTGGAAGTTGAGTGCACACATTGACAACCGTTCTGTTAGATAGCTGCGTTTTGGATTTAGAAGCTGCTATTTCCCTGTGCTTACTGCTGTTTCTTCCATATGCCGGTAATGGGCTGAAAACGCCTGTTTTGGGACTCTGCAGAGAAAGTGTTTGCAGACTGCTGAATCCACACACCGGTTTAATTCTGGAAGTTGAGTGCACACATTGACAACCGTTCTGTTAGATAGCTGCGTTTTGGATTTAGAAGCAGATATTTCCCTGTGCTTACTGCTGTTTCTTCCATATGCTGGTAATGGGCTGAAAACGCCTGTTTTGGGACTCTGCACAGAATGTGTTTGCAGACTGCTGAATCCACACACTGGTTTAACTCTGGAAGTTGAGTGCACACATTGACAACCGTTCTGTTAGATAGCTGCGTTTTGGATTTAGAAGCAGATATTTCCCTGTGCTTACTGCTGCTTCTTCCATATGCCGGTAATGGGCTGAAAACGCCTGATTTGGGACTCTGCAGAGAAAGTGTTCTAGACTGCTGAATCCACACACGGGTTTAACTCTGGAAGTTGAGTGCACACATTGACAAACGTTCTGTTAGATAGGTGCGTTTTGGATTTAGAAGCAGATATTTCCCTGTGCTTACTGCTGTTTCTTCCATATGCCGGTAATGGGTTGAAAACGCCTGTTTTGGGACTCTGCAGAGAAAGTGTTTGCAGACTGCTGAATCCACACACGGGTTTAACTCTGGAAGTTGAGTGCACACATTGACAACCGTTCTGTTAGATAGCTTCGTTTTGGATTTAGAAGCAGATATTTCCCTGTGCTTACTGCTGTTTCTTCCATATGCCGGTAATGGGCTGAAAACGCCTTATTTGGGACTCTGCAGAGAAAGTGTTTGCAGACTGCTGAATCCACACACGGGTTTAACTCTGGAAGTTGAGTGCACACATTGACAACCGTTCTGTTAGATAGCTGCGTTTTGGATTTAGAAGCAGATATTTCCCTGTGCTTACTGCTGTTTCTTCCATATGCCGGTAATGGGCTGAAAACGCCTGTTTTGGGACTCTGCAGAGAAAGTGTTTGCAGACTGCTGAATCCTCACACTGGTTTAACTCTGGAAGTTGAGTGCACACATTGACAACCGTTCTGTTAGATAGCTGCGTTTTGGATTTAGAAGCAGATATTTTCCTGTGCTTACTGCTGTTTCTTCCATATGCCGGTAATGGGCTGAAAAAGCCTGTTTTGTTACTCTGCAGAGAAAGTGTTTGCTGACTGCTGAATCCACACACGGGTTTAACTCTGGAAGTTGACTGCACACATTGACAACCGTTCTGTTAGATAGCTGCGTTTTGGATTTAGAAGCAGATATTTCCATGTGCTTACTGCTGTTTCTTCCATATGCCGGTAATGGGCTGAAAACGCCTGTTTTGGGACTCTGCACAGAAAGGGTTTGCAGACTGCTGAATCCACACACGGGTTTAACTCTGGAAGTTGAGTGCACACATTGACAAACGTTCTGTTAGATAGCTGCGTTTTGGATTTAGAAGCAGATATTTCCCTGTGCTTACTGCTGTTTCTTCCATATGCCGGTAATGGGCTGAAAACGCCTGATTTGGGACTCTGCAGAGAAAGTGTTTGCAGACTGCTGAATCCACACACGGGTTTAACTCTGGAAGTTGAGTGCACACATTGACAACCGTTCTGTTAGATAGCTGCGTTTTGGATTTAGAAGCAGATATTTCCCTGTGCTTACTGCTGTTTCTTCCATATGCCGGTAATGGGCTGAAAACGCCTGTTTTGGGACTTTGCACAGAAAGGGTTTGCAGACTGCTGAATCCACACACCGGTTTAACTCTGGAAGTTGAGTGCACACATTTACAACCGTTCTGTTAGACAGCTGCGTTTTGGATTTAGAAGCAGATATTTCCCTGTGCTTACTGCTGTTTCTTCCATATGCCGGTAATGGGCTGAAAACGCCTGTTTTGGGACTCTGCAGAGAAAGTGTTTGCAGACTGCTGAATCCTCACACTGGTTTAACTCTGGAAGTTGAGTGCACACATTGACAACCGTTCTGTTAGATAGCTGCGTTTTGGATTTAGAAGCAGATATTTTCCTGTGCTTACTGCTGTTTCTTCCATATGCCGGTAATGGGCTGAAAAAGCCTGTTTTGTTACTCTGCAGAGAAAGTGTTTGCTGACTGCTGAATCCACACACGGGTTTAACTCTGGAAGTTGACTGCACACATTGACAAACGTTCTGTTAGATAGCTGCGTTTTGGATTTAGAAGCAGATATTTCCCTGTGCTTACTGCTGTTTCTTCCATATGCCGGTAATGGGCTGAAAACGCCTGATTTGGGACTCTGCAGAGAAAGTGTTTGCAGACTGCTGAATCCACACACGGGTTTAACTCTGGAAGTTGAGTGCACACATTGACAACCGTTCTGTTAGATAGCTGCGTTTTGGATTTAGAAGCAGATATTTCCCTGTGCTTACTGCTGTTTCTTCCATATGCCGGTAATGGGCTGAAAACGCCTGTTTTGGGACTTTGCACAGAAAGGGTTTGCAGACTGCTGAATCCACACACCGGTTTAACTCTGGAAGTTGAGTGCACACATTTACAACCGTTCTGTTAGACAGCTGCGTTTTGGATTTAGAAGCAGATATTTCCCTGTGCTTACTGCTGTTTCTTCCATATGCCGGTAATGGGCTGAAAACGCCTGTTTTGGGACTCTGCACAGAAAGTGTTTGCAGACTGCTGAATCCACACACGGGTTTAACTCTGGAAGTTGAGTGCACACATTGACAACCGTTCTGTTAGATAGCTGCGTTTTGGATTTACAAGCAGATATTTCCCTGTGCTTACTGCTGTTTCTTCCATATGCCGGTAATGGGCTGAAAACGCCTGTTTTGGGACTCTGCACAGAAAGTGTTTGCAGACTGCTGAATCCACACACGGGTTTAACTCTGGAAGTTGAGTGCACACATTGACAACCGTTCTGTTAGATAGCTGCGTTTTGGATTTAGAAGCAGATATTTCCCTGTGCTTACTGCTGTTTCTTCCATATGCCGGTAAAGGGCTGAAAACGCCTGTTTTGGGACTCTGCAGAGAAAGTGTTTGCAGACTGCTGAATCCACACACGGGTTTAACTCTGGAAGTTGAGTGCACACATTGACAACCGTTCTGTTAGATAGCTGCGTTTTGGATTTAGAAGCAGATATTTCCCTGTGCTTACTGCTGTTTCTTCCATATGCCGGTAATGGGCTGAAAACGCCTGTTTTGGGACTCTGCACAGAAAGTGTTTGCAGACTGCTGAATCCACACACGGGTTTAACTCTGGAAGTTGAGTGCACACATTGACAACCGTTCTGTTAGATAGCTGCGTTTTGGATTTAGAAGCTGCTATTTCCCTGTGCTTACTGCTGTTTCTTCCATATGCCGGTAATGGGCTGAAAACGCCTGTTTTGGGACTCTGCAGAGAAAGTGTTTGCAGACTGCTGAATCCACACACCGGTTTAATTCTGGAAGTTGAGTGCACACATTGACAACCGTTCTGTTAGATAGCTGCGTTTTGGATTTAGAAGCAGATATTTCCCTGTGCTTACTGCTGTTTCTTCCATATGCTGGTAATGGGCTGAAAACGCCTGTTTTGGGACTCTGCAGAGAAAGTGTTTGCAGACTGCTGAATCCACACACTGGTTTAACTCTGGAAGTTGAGTGCACACATTGACAACCGTTCTGTTAGATAGCTGCGTTTTGGATTTAGAAGCAGATATTTCCCTGTGCTTACTGCTGCTTCTTCCATATGCCGGTAATGGGCTGAAAACGCCTGATTTGGGACTCTGCAGAGAAAGTGTTCTAGACTGCTGAATCCACACACGGGTTTAACTCTGGAAGTTGAGTGCACACATTGACAAACTGTCTGTTAGATAGGTGCGTTTTGAATTTAGAAGCAGATATTTTCCTGTGCTTACTGCTGTTTCTTCCATATGCCGGTAATGGGTTGAAAACGCCTGTTTTGGGACTCTGCAGAGAAAGTGTTTGCAGACTGCTGAATCCACACTCGGGTTTAACTCTGGAAGTTGAGTGCACACATTGACAACCGTTCTGTTAGATAGCTGCGTTTTGGATTTAGAAGCAGATATTTCCCTGTGCTTACTGCTGTTTCTTCCATATGCCGGTAATGGGCTGAAAACGCCTGATTTGGGACTCTGCAGAGAAAGTGTTTGCAGACTGCTGAATCCACACACGGGTTTAACTCTGGAAGTTGAGTGCACACATTGACAACCGTTCTGTTAGATAGCTGCGTTTTGGATTTAGAAGCAGATATTTCCCTGTGCTTACTGCTGTTTCTTCCATATGCCGGTAATGGGCTGAAAACGCCTGTTTTGGGACTCTGCAGAGAAAGTGTTTGCAGACTGCTGAATCCTCACACTGGTTTAACTCTGGAAGTTGAGTGCACACATTGACAACCGTTCTGTTAGATAGCTGCGTTTTGGATTTAGAAGCAGATATTTCCCTGTGCTTACTGCTGTTTCTTCCATATGCCGGTAATGGGCTGAAAAAGCCTGTTTTGGGACTCTGCAGAGAAAGTGTTTGCTGACTGCTGAATCCACACACGGGTTTAACTCTGGAAGTTGACTGCACACATTGACAACCGTTCTGTTAGATAGCTGCGTTTTGGATTTAGAAGCAGATATTTCCATGTGCTTACTGCTGTTTCTTCCATATGCCGGTAATGGGCTGAAAACGCCTGTTTTGGGACTCTGCACAGAAAGGGTTTGCAGACTGCTGAATCCACACACGGGTTTAACTCTGGAAGTTGAGTGCACACATTGACAAACGTTCTGTTAGATAGCTGCGTTTTGGATTTAGAAGCAGATATTTCCCTGTGCTTACTGCTGTTTCTTCCATATGCCGGTAATGGGCTGAAAACGCCTGATTTGGGACTCTGCAGAGAAAGTGTTTGCAGACTGCTGAATCCACACACGGGTTTAACTCTGGAAGTTGAGCGCACACATTGACAACCGTTCTGTTAGATAGCTGCGTTTTGGATTTAGAAGCAGATATTTCCCTGTGCTTACTGCTGTTTCTTCCATATGCCGGTAATGGGCTGAAAACGCCTGTTTTGGGACTCTGCACAGAAAGGGTTTGCAGACTGCTGAATCCACACACGGGTTTAACTCTGGAAGTTGAGTGCACACATTGACAACCGTTCTGTTAGATAGCTGCGTTTTGGATTTAGAAGCAGATATTTCCCTTTGCTTACTGCTGTTTCTTCCTTATGCCGGTAATGGGCTGAAAACGCCTGATTTGGGACTCTGCAGAGAAAGTGTTTGCAGACTGCTGAATCCACACACGGGTTTAACTCTGGAAGTTGAGTGCACACATTGACAACCGTTCTGTTAGATAGCTGCGTTTTGGATTTAGAAGCAGATATTTCCCTGTGCTTACTGCTGTTTCTTCCATATGCTGGTAATGGGCTGAAAACGCCTGTTTTGGGACTCTGCAGAGAAAGTGTTTGCAGACTGCTGAATCCACACACGGGTTTAACTCTGGAAGTTGAGTGCACACATTGACAACCGTTCTGTTAGATAGCTGCGTTTTGGATTTAGAAGCAGATATTTCCCTGTGCTTACTGCTGCTTCTTCCATATGCCGGTAATGGGCTGAAAACGCCTGTTTTGGGACTCTGCAGAGAAAGTGTTTGCAGACTGCTGAATCCACACACGGGTTTAACTCTGGAAGTTGAGTGCACACATTGACAAACGTTCTGTTAGATAGGTGCGTTTTGGATTTAGAAGCAGATATTTCCCTGTGCTTACTGCTGTTTCTTCCATATGCCGGTAATGGGTTGAAAACGCCTGTTTTGGGACTCTGCAGAGAAAGTGTTTGAAGACTGCTGAATCCACACACGGGTTTAACTCTGGAAGTTGAGTGCACACATTGACAACCGTTCTGTTAGATAGCTTCGTTTTGGATTTAGAAGCAGATATTTCCCTGTGCTTACTGCTGTTTCTTCCATATGCCGGTAATGGGCTGAAAACGCCTGTTTTGGGACTCTGCACAGAAAGTGTTTGCAGACTGCTGAATCCACACACGGGTTTAACTCTGGAAGTTGAGTGCACACATTGACAACCGTTCTGTTAGATAGCTGCGTTTTGGATTTAGAAGCAGATATTTCCCTGTGCTTACTGCTGTTTCTTCCATATGCCGGTAATGGGCTGAAAACGCCTGTTTTGGGACTCTGCAGAGAAAGTGTTTGCAGACTGCTGAATCCTCACACTGGTTTAACTCTGGAAGTTGAGTGCACACATTGACAACCGTTCTGTTAGATAGCTGCGTTTTGGATTTAGAAGCAGATATTTTCCTGTGCTTACTGCTGTTTCTTCCATATGCCGGTAATGGGCTGAAAAAGCCTGTTTTGGGACTCTGCAGAGAAAGTGTTTGCTGACTGCTGAATCCACACACGGGTTTAACTCTGGAAGTTGACTGCACACATTGACAACCGTTCTGTTAGATAGCTGCGTTTTGGATTTAGAAGCAGATATTTCCATGTGCTTACTGCTGTTTCTTCCATATGCCGGTAATGGGCTGAAAACGCCTGTTTTGGGACTCTGCACAGAAAGGGTTTGCAGACTGCTGAATCCACACACGGGTTTAACTCTGGAAGTTGAGTGCACACATTGACAAACGTTCTGTTAGATAGCTGCGTTTTGGATTTAGAAGCAGATATTTCCCTGTGCTTACTGCTGTTTCTTCCATATGCCGGTAATGGGCTGAAAACGCCTGATTTGGGACTCTGCAGAGAAAGTGTTTGCAGACTGCTGAATCCACACACGGGTTTAACTCTGGAAGTTGAGTGCACACATTGACAACCGTTCTGTTAGATAGCTGCGTTTTGGATTTAGAAGCAGATATTTCCCTGTGCTTACTGCTGTTTCTTCCATATGCCGGTAATGGGCTGAAAACGCCTGTTTTGGGACTCTGCACAGAAAGGGTTTGCAGACTGCTGAATCCACACACCGGTTTAACTCTGGAAGTTGAGTGCACACATTTACAACCGTTCTGTTAGACAGCTGCGTTTTGGATTTAGAAGCAGATATTTCCCTGTGCTTACTGCTGTTTCTTCCATATGCCGGTAATGGGCTGAAAACGCCTGTTTTGGGACTCTGCACAGAAAGTGTTTGCAGACTGCTGAATCCACACACGGGTTTAACTCTGGAAGTTGAGTGCACACATTGACAACCGTTCTGTTAGATAGCTGCGTTTTGGATTTACAAGCAGATATTTCCCTGTGCTTACTGCTGTTTCTTCCATATGCCGGTAATGGGCTGAAAGCGCCTGTTTTGGGACACTGCAGAGAAGTGTTTGCAGACTGCTGAATCCACACACGGGTTTAACTCTGGAAGTTGAGTGCACACATTGACAACCGTTCTGTTAGATAGCTGCGTTTTGGATTTAGAAGCAGATATTTCCCTGTGCTTACTGCTGTTTCTTCCATATGCCGGTAATGGGCTGAAAACGCCTGTTTTGGGACTCTGCAGAGAAAGTGTTTGCAGACTGCTGAATCCACACACGGGTTTAACTCTGGAAGTTGATTGCACACATTGACAACCGTTCTGTTAGATAGCTGCGTTTTGGATTTAGAAGCAGATATTTCCCTGTGCTTACTGCTGTTTCTTCCATATGCCGGTAATGGGCTGAAAACGCCTGTTTTGGGACTCTGCAGAGAAAGTGTTTGCAGACTGCTGAATCCACACACGGGTTTAACTCTGGAAGTTGAGTGCACACATTGACAACCGTTCTGTTAGATAGCTGCGTTTTGGATTTAGAAGCAGATATTTCCCTGTGCTTACTGCTGTTTCTTCCTTATGCCGGTAATGGGCTGAAAACGCCTGTTTTGGGACTCTGCAGAGAAAGTGTTTGCAGACTGCTGAATCCACACACGGGTTTAACTCTGGAAGTTGAGTGCCCACATTGACAACCGTTCTGTTAGATAGCTGCGTTTTGGATTTAGAAGCAGATATTTCCCTGTGCTTACTGCTGTTTCTTCCATATGCCGGTAATGGGCTGAAAACGCCTGTTTTGGGACTCTGCAGAGAAAGTGTTTGCAGACTGCTGAATCCACACACGGGTTTAACTCTGGAAGTTGAGTGCACACATTGACAACCGTTCTGTTAGATAGCTGCGTTTTGGATTTAGAAGCAGATATTTCCCTGTGCTTACTGCTGTTTCTTCCATATGCCGGTAATGGACTGAAAACGCCTGTTTTGGGACTCTGCAGAGAAAGTGTTTGCAGACTGCTGAATCCACACACGGGTTTAACTCTGGAAGTTGAGTGCACACATTGACAACCGTTCTGTTAGATAGCTGCGTTTTGGATTTAGAAGCAGATATTTCCCTGTGCTTACTGCTGTTTCTTCCTTATGCCGGTAATGGGCTGAAAACGCCTGTTTTGGGACTCTGCAGAGAAAGTGTTTGCAGACTGCTGAATCCACACACGGGTTTAACTCTGGAAGTTGAGTGCCCACATTGACAACCGTTCTGTTAGATAGCTGCGTTTTGGATTTAGAAGCAGATATTTCCCTGTGCTTACTGCTGTTTCTTCCATATGCTGGTAATGGGCTGAAAACGCCTGTTTTGGAACTCTGCAGAGAAAGTGTTTGCAGACTGCTGAATCCACACACGGGTTTAACTCTGGAAGTTGAGTGCACACATTGACAACCGTTCTGTTAGATAGCTGCGTTTTGGATTTAGAAGCAGATATTTCCCTGTGCTTACTGCTGTTTCTTCCATATGCCGGTAATGGGCTGAAAACGCCTGTTTTGGGACTCTGCAGAGAAAGTGTTTGCAGACTGCTGAATCCACACACGGGTTTATCTCTGGAAGTTGAGTGCACACATTGACAACCGTTCTGTTAGATAGCTGCGTTTTGGATTTAGAAGCAGATATTTCCCTGTGCTTACTGCTGTTTCTTCCATATGCCGGTAATGGGCTGAAAACGCCTGTTTTGGGACTCTGCACAGAAAGTGTTTGCAGACAGCTGAATCCACACACGGGTTTAACTCTGGAAGTTGAGTGCACACATTGACAACCGTTCTGTCAGATAGCTGCGTTTTGGATTTACAAGCAGATATTTCCCTGTGCTTACTGCTGTTTCTTCCATATGCCGGTAATGGGCTGAAAGCGCCTGTTGTGGGACACTGCATAGAAAGTGTTTGCAGACTGCTGAATCCACACACGGGTTTAGCTCTGGAAGTTGAGTGCACACATTGACAACCGTTCTGTTAGATAGCTGCGTTTTGGATTTAGAAGCAGATATTTCCCTGTGCTGACTGCTGTTTCTTCCATATGCCGCTAATGGGCTGAAAACGACTGTTTTGGGTCTCTGCACAGAAAGTGTTTGCAGACTGCTGAATCCACACACGGGTTTAACTCTGGAAGTTGAGTGCACACATTGACAACCGTTCTGTTAGATAGCTGCGTTTTGGATTTAGAAGCAGATATTTCCCTTTGCTTACTGCTGTTTCTTCCTTATGCCGGTAATGGGCTGAAAACGCCTGATTTGGGACTCTGCAGAGAAAGTGTTTGCAGACTGCTGAATCCACACACGGGTTTAACTCTGGAAGTTGAGTGCACACATTGACAACCGTTCTGTTAGATAGCTGCGTTTTGGATTTAGAAGCAGATATTTCCCTGTGCTTACTGCTGTTTCTTTCATATGCTGGTAATGGGCTGAAAACGCCTGTTTTGGGACTCTGCAGAGAAAGTGTTTGCAGACTGCTGAATCCACACACGGGTTTAACTCTGGAAGTTGCGTGCACACATTGACAACCGTTCTGTTAGATAGCTGCGTTTTGGATTTAGAAGCAGATATTTCCCTGTGCTTACTGCTGCTTCTTCCATATGCCGGTAATGGGCTGAAAACGCCTGTTTTGGGACTCTGCAGAGAAAGTGTTTGCAGACTGCTGAATCCACACACGGGTTTAACTCTAGAAGTTGAGTGCACACATTGACAAACGTTCTGTTAGATAGGTGCGTTTTGGATTTAGAAGCAGATATTTCCCTGTGCTTACTGCTGTTTCTTCCATATGCCGGTAATGGGTTGAAAACGCCTGTTTTGGGACTCTGCAGAGAAAGTGTTTGCAGACTGCTGAATCCACACACGGGTTTAACTCTGGAAGTTGAGTGCACACATTGACAACCGTTCTGTTAGATAGCTTCGTTTTGGATTTAGAAGCAGATATTTCCCTGTGCTTACTGCTGTTTCTTCCATATGCCGGTAATGGGCTGAAAACGCCTGATTTGGGACTCTGCAGAGAAAGTGTTTGCAGACTGCTGAATCCACACACGGGTTTAACTCTGGAAGTTGAGTGCACACATTGACAACCGTTCTGTTAGATAGCTGCGTTTTGGATTTAGAAGCAGATATTTCCCTGTGCTTACTGCTGTTTCTTCCATATGCCGGTAATGGGCTGAAAACGCCTGTTTTGGGACTCTGCAGAGAAAGTGTTTGCAGACTGCTGAGTCCTCACACTGGTTTAACTCTGGAAGTTGAGTGCACACATTGACAACCGTTCTGTTAGATAGCTGCGTTTTGGATTTAGAAGCAGATATTTTGCTGTGCTTACTGCTGTTTCTTCCATATGCCGGTAATGGGCTGAAAAAGCCTGTTTTGGGACTCTGCAGAGAAAGTGTTTGCTGACTGCTGAATCCACACACGGGTTTAACTCTGGAAGTTGAGTGCACACATTGACAACCGTTCTGTTAGATAGCTGCGTTTTGGATTTAGAAGCAGATATTTCCCTGTGCTTACTGCTGTTTCTTCCATATGCCGGTAATGGGCTGAAAACGCCTGTTTTGGGACTCTGCACAGAAAGGGTTTGCAGACTGCTGAATCCACACACGGGTTTAACTCTGGAAGTTGAGTGCACACATTGACAAACGTTCTGTTAGATAGCTGCGTTTTGGATTTAGAAGCAGATATTTCCCTGTGCTTACTGCTGTTTCTTCCATATGCCGGTAATGGGCTGAAAACGCCTGATTTGGGACTCTGCAGAGAAAGTGTTTGAAGACTGCTGAATCCACACACGGGTTTAACTCTGGAAGTTGAGTGCACACATTGACAACCGTTCTGTTAGATAGCTGCGTTTTGGATTTAGAAGCAGATATTTCCCTGTGCTTACTGCTGTTTCTTCCATATGCCGGTAATGGGCTGAAAACG
Source organism: Aotus nancymaae (assembly GCF_030222135.1). NCBI lineage: Eukaryota > Metazoa > Chordata > Mammalia > Primates > Aotidae > Aotus > Aotus nancymaae. Next base: position 113,660 of record NW_026989258.1, read on the forward strand.
CCTGTTTTGGGACTCTGCACAGAAAGGGTTTGCAGACTGCTGAATCCACACACCGGTTTAACTCTGGAAGTTGAGTGCACACATTTACAACCGTTCTGTTAGACAGCTGCGTTTTGGATTTAGAAGCAGATATTTCCCTGTGCTTACTGCTGTTTCTTCCATATGCCGGTAATGGGCTGAAAACGCCTGTTTTGGGACTCTGCACAGAAAGTGTTTGCAGACTGCTGAATCCACACACGGGTTTAACTCTGGAAGTTGAGTGCACACATTGACAACCGTTCTGTTAGATAGCTGCGTTTTGGATTTACAAGCAGATATTTCCCTGTGCTTACTGCTGTTTCTTCCATATGCCGGTAATGGGCTGAAAGCGCCTGTTTTGGGACACTGCAGAGAAGTGTTTGCAGACTGCTGAATCCACACACGGGTTTAACTCTGGAAGTTGAGTGCACACATTGACAACCGTTCTGTTAGATAGCTGCGTTTTGGATTTAGAAGCAGATATTTCCCTGTGCTTACTGCTGTTTCTTCCATATGCCGGTAATGGGCTGAAAACGCCTGTTTTGGGACTCTGCAGAGAAAGTGTTTGCAGACTGCTGAATCCACACACGGGTTTAACTCTGGAAGTTGATTGCACACATTGACAACCGTTCTGTTAGATAGCTGCGTTTTGGATTTAGAAGCAGATATTTCCCTGTGCTTACTGCTGTTTCTTCCATATGCCGGTAATGGGCTGAAAACGCCTGTTTTGGGACTCTGCAGAGAAAGTGTTTGCAGACTGCTGAATCCACACACGGGTTTAACTCTGGAAGTTGAGTGCACACATTGACAACCGTTCTGTTAGATAGCTGCGTTTTGGATTTAGAAGCAGATATTTCCCTGTGCTTACTGCTGTTTCTTCCTTATGCCGGTAATGGGCTGAAAACGCCTGTTTTGGGACTCTGCAGAGAAAGTGTTTGCAGACTGCTGAATCCACACACGGGTTTAACTCTGGAAGTTGAGTGCCCACATTGACAACCGTTCTGTTAGATAGCTGAGTTTTGGATTTAGAAGCAGATATTTCCCTGTGCTTACTGCTGTTTCTTCCATATGCCGGTAATGGGCTGAAAACGCCTGTTTTGGGACTCTGCAGAGAAAGTGTTTGCAGACTGCTGAATCCACACACGGGTTTAACTCTGGAAGTTGAGTGCACACATTGACAACCGTTCTGTTAGATAGCTGCGTTTTGGATTTAGAAGCAGATATTTCCCTGTGCTTACTGCTGTTTCTTCCATATGCCGGTAATGGACTGAAAGCGCCTGTTTTGGGACTCTGCAGAGAAAGTGTTTGCAGACTGCTGAATCCACACACGGGTTTAACTCTGGAAGTTGAGTGCACACATTGACAACCGTTCTGTTAGATAGCTGCGTTTTGGATTTAGAAGCAGATATTTCCCTGTGCTTACTGCTGTTTCTTCCTTATGCCGGTAATGGGCTGAAAACGCCTGCTTTGGGACTCTGCAGAGAAAGTGTTTGCAGACTGCTGAATCCACACACGGGTTTAACTCTGGAAGTTGAGTGCCCACATTGACAACCGTTCTGTTAGATAGCTGCGTTTTGGATTTAGAAGCAGATATTTCCCTGTGCTTACTGCTGTTTCTTCCATATGCTGGTAATGGGCTGAAAACGCCTGTTTTGGAACTCTGCAGAGAAAGTGTTTGCAGACTGCTGAATCCACACACGGGTTTAACTCTGGAAGTTGAGTGCACACATTGACAACCGTTCTGTCAGATAGCTGCGTTTTGGATTTACAAGCAGATATTTCCCTGTGCTTACTGCTGTTTCTTCCATATGCCGGTAATGGGCTGAAAGCGCCTGTTGTGGGACACTGCATAGAAAGTGTTTGCAGACTGCTGAATCCACACACGGGTTTAACTCTGGAAGTTGAGTGCACACATTGACAACCGTTCTGTTAGATAGCTGCGTTTTGGATTTAGAAGCAGATATTTCCCTGTGCTGACTGCTGTTTCTTCCATATGCCGCTAATGGGCTGAAAACGACTGTTTTGGGTCTCTGCACAGAAAGTGTTTGCAGACTGCTGAATCCACACACGGGTTTAACTCTGGAAGTTGAGTGCACACATTGACAAACGTTCTGTTAGATAGTTGCGTTTTGGATTTAGAAGCAGATATTTCCCTGTGCTTACTGCAGTTTCTTCCTTATGCCGGTAATGGGCTGAAAATGCCTGTTTTGGGACTCTGCAGAGAAAGTGTTTGCAGACTGCTGAATCCACACACGGGTTTAACTCTGGAAGTTGAGTGCACACATTGACAACCGTTCTGTTAGATAGCTGCGTTTTGGATTTAGAAGCAGATATTTCCCTGTGCTTACTGCTGTTTCTTCCCTATGCCGGTAATGGGCTGAAAACGGCTGTTTTGGGACTCTGCAGAGAAAGTGTTTGCAGACTGCTGAATCCACACACCGGTTTAATTCTGGAAGTTGAGTGCACACATTGACAACCGTTCTGTTAGATAGCTGCGTTTTGGATTTAGAAGCAGATATTTCCCTGTGCTTACTGCTGTTTCTTCCATATGCTGGTAATGGGCTGAAAACGCCTGTTTTGGGACTCTGCAGAGAAAGTGTTTGCAGACTGCTGAATCCACACACTGGTTTAACTCTGGAAGTTGAGTGCACACATTGACAACCGTTCTGTTAGATAGCTGCGTTTTGGATTTAGAAGCAGATATTTCCCTGTGCTTACTGCTGTTTCTTCCATATGCCGGTAATGGGCTGAAAACGCCTGTTTTGGGACTCTGCAGAGAAAGTGTTTGCAGACTGCTGAATCCACACACGGGTTTAACTCTGGAAGTTGAGTGCACACATTGACAAACGTTCTGTTAGATAGCTGCGTTTTGGATTTAGAAGCAGATATTTCCCTGTGCTTACTGCTGTTTCTTCCATATGCCGGTAATGGGCTGAAAAACGCCTGTTTTGGGACTCTGCACAGAAAGGGTTTGCAGACTGCTGAATCCACACACGGGTTTAACTCTGGAAGTTGAGTGCACACATTGACAACCGTTCTGTTAGATTGCTGCGTTTTGGATTTAGAAGCAGATATTTCCCTGTGCTTACTGCAGTTTCTTCCTTATGCCGGTAATGGGCTGAAAACGCCTGTTTTGGGACTCTGCAGAGAAAGTGTTTGCAGACTGCTGAATCCACACCCGGGTTTAACTCTGGAAGTTGAGTGCACACATTGACAACCGTTCTGTTAGATAGCTGCGTTTTGGATTTAGAAGCAGATATTTCCCTGTGCTTACTGCTGTTTCTTCCATATGTCGGTAAAGGGCTGAAAACGCCTGTTTTGGGACTCTGCAGAGAAAGTGTTTGCAGACTGCTGAATCCACACACGGGTTTAACTCTGGAAGTTGAGTGCACACATTGACAACCGTTCTGTTAGATAGCTGCGTTTTGGATTTACAAGCAGATATTTCCCTGTGCTTACTGCTGTTTCTTCCATATGCCGGTAATGGGCTGAAAACGCCTGTTTTGGGACTCTGCACAGAAAGTGTTTGCAGACTGCTGAATCCACACACGGGTTTAACTCTGGAAGTTGAGTGCACACATTGAAAACCGTTCTGTTATATAGCTGCGTTTTGGATTTAGAAGCTGCTATTTCCCTGTGCTTACTGCTGTTTCTTCCATATGCCGGTAATGGGCTGAAAACGCCTGTTTTGGGACTCTGCACAGAAAGGGTTTGCAGACTGCTGAATCCACACACCGGTTTAACTCTGGAAGTTGAGTGCACACATTGACAACCGTTCTGTTAGATAGCTGCGTTTTGGATTTAGAAGCAGATATTTCCCTGTGCTTACTGCTGTTTCTTCCATATGCCGGTAATGGGCTGAAAACGCCTGATTTGGGACTCTGCAGAGAAAGTGTTTGCAGACTGCTGAATCCACACACGGGTTTAACTCTGGAAGTTGAGTGCACACATTGACAACCGTTCTGTTAGATAGCTGCGTTTTGGATTTAGAAGCAGATATTTCCCTGTGCTTACTGCTGTTTCTTCCATATGCCGGTAATGGGCTGAAAACGCCTGTTTTGGGACTCTGCACAGAAAGGGTTTGCAGACTGCTGAATCCACACACGGGTTTAACTCTGGAAGTTGAGTGCACACATTGACAACCGTTCTGTTAGATAGCTGCGTTTTGGATTTAGAAGCTGCTATTTCCCTGAGCTTACTGCTGTTTCTTCCATATGCCGGTAATGGGCTGAAAACGCCTGTTTTGGGACTCTGCAGAGAAAGTGTTTGCAGACTGCTGAATCCAAACACGGGTTTAACTCTGGAAGTTGAGTGCACACATTGACAACCGTTCTGTTATATAGCTGCGTTTTGGATTAAGAAGCTGCTATTTCCCTGTGCTTACTGCTGTTTCTTCCATATGCCGGTAATGGGCTGAAAACGCCTGTTTTGGGACCCTGCAGAGAAAGTGTTTGCAGACTGCTGAATCCACACACCGGTTTAATTCTGGAAGTTGAGTGCACACATTGACAACCGTTCTGTTAGATAGCTGCGTTTTGGATTTAGAAGCAGATATTTCCCTGTGCTTACTGCTGTTTCTTCCATATGCTGGTAATGGGCTGAAAACGCCTGTTTTGGGACTCTGCAGAGAAAGTGTTTGCAGACTGCTGAATCCACACACTGGTTTAACTCTGGAAGTTGAGTGCACACATTGACAACCGTTCTGTTAGATAGCTGCGTTTTGGATTTAGAAGCAGATATTTCCCTGTGCTTACTGCTGTTTCTTCCGTGTGCCGGTAATGGGCTGAAAACGCCTGTTTTGGGACTCTGCAGAGAAAGTGTTTGCAGACTGCAGAATCCACACACGGGTTTACCTCTGGAAGTTGAGTGCACACATTGACAACCGTGCTGTTAGATAGCTGCGTTTTGGATTTAGAAGCAGATATTTCCCTGTGCTTACTGCTGTTTCTTCCATATGCCGGTAATGGGTTGAAAACGCCTGTTTTGGGACTCTGCAGAGAAAGTGTTTGCGGACTGCTGAATCCACACACGGGTTTAACTCTGGAAGTTGAGTGCACACATTGACAACCGTTCTGTTAGATAGCTGCGTTTTGGATTTAGAAGCAGATATTTCCCTGTGCTTACTGCTGTTTCTTCCATATGCCGGTAATGGGCTGAAAACGCCTGTTTTGGGACTCTGCAGAGAAAGTGTTTGCAGACTGCTGAATCCACACACAGGTTTAACTCTGGAAGTTGAGTGCACACATTGACAACCGTTCTGTTAGATAGCTGCGTTTTGGATTTAGAAGCAGATATTTCCCTGTGCCTACTGCTGTTTCTTCCATATGCCGGTAATGGGCTGAAAACGCCTGTTTTGGGACTCTGCAGAGAAAGTGTTTGCAGACTGCTGAATCCACACACGGGTTTAACTCTGGAAGTTGAGTGCACACATTGACAACCGTTCTGTTAGATAGCTGCGTTTTGGATTTAGAAGCAGATATTTCCCTGTGCTTACTGCTGTTTCTTCCATATGCCGGTAATGGGCTGAAAACGCCTGTTTTGGGACTCTGCACAGAAAGTGTTTGCAGACTGCTGAATCCACACACGGGTTTAACTCTGGAAGTTGAGTGCACACATTGACAACCGTTCTGTTAGATAGCTGCGTTTTGGATTTAGAAGCAGATATTTCCCTGTGCTTACTGCTGTTTCTTCCATATGCCGGTAATGGGTTGAAAACGCCTGTTTTGGGACTCTGCAGAGAAAGTGTTTGCAGACTGCTGAATCCACACACGGGTTTAACTCTGGAAGTTGAGCGCACACATTGACAACCGTTCTGTTAGGTAGCTGCGTTTTGGATTTAGAAGCAGATATTTCCCTGGGCTTACTGCTGTTTCTTCCATATGCCGGTAATGGGCTGAAAACGCCTGTTTTGGGACTCTGCAGAGAAAGTGTTTGCAGACTGCTGAATCCACAAGCGGGTTTAACTCTGGAAGTTGAGTGCACACATTGACAACCGTTCTGTTAGATAGCTGCGTTTTGGATTTAGAAGCAGATATTTCCCTGTGCTTACTGCTGTTTCTTCCATATGCCGGTAATGGGTTGAAAACGCCTGTTTTGGGACACTGCAGAGAAAGTGTTTGCGGACTGCTGAATCCACACACGGTTTTAACTCTGGAAGTTGAGTGCACACATTGACAACCGTTCTGTTAGATAGCTGCGTTTTGGATTTAGAAGCAGATATTTCCCTGTGCTTACTGCTGTTTCTTCCATATGCCGGTAATGGGCTGAAAACGCCTGTTTTGGGACTCTGCAGAGAAAGTGTTTGCAGACTGCTGAATCCACACACAGGTTTAACTCTGGAAGTTGAGTGCACACATTGACAACCGTTCTGTTAGATAGCTGCGTTTTGGATTTAGAAGCAGATATTTCCCTGTGCTTACTGCTGTTTCTTCCATATGCCGGTAATGGGCTGAAAACGCCTGTTTTGGGACTCTGCAGAGAAAGTGTTTGCAGACTTCTGAATCCACACACGGGTTTAACTCTGGAAGTTGAGTGCACCCATTGACAACCGTTCTGTTAGATAGCTGCGTTTTGGATTTAGAAGCAGATATTTCCCTGTGCTTACTGCTGTTTCTTCCATATGCCGGTAATGGTCTGAAAACGCCTGATTTGGGACTCTGCAGAGAAAGTGTTTGCAGACTGCTGAATCCACACACGGGTTTAACTCTGGAAGTTGAGTGCACACATTGACAACCGTTCTGTAAGATAGCTGCGTTTTGGATTTAGAAGCAGATATTTCCCTGTGCTTACTGCTGTTTCTTCCATATGCCGGTAATGGGCTGAAAACGCCTGTTTTGGGTCTCTGCAGAGAAAGTGTTTGCAGACTGCTGAATCCACACACGGGTTTAACTCTGGAAGTTGAGTGCACACATTGACAACCGTTCTGTTAGATAGCTGCGTTTTGGATTTAGAAGTAGATATTTCCCTGTGCTTACTGCTGTTTCTTCCATATGCCGGTAATGGGCTGAAAACGCCTGTTTTGGGACTCTGCACAGAAAGGGTTTGCAGACTGCTGAATCCACACACGGGTTTAACTCTGGAAGTTGAGTGCACACATTGACAACCGTTCTGTTAGATAGCTGCGTTTTGGATTTAGAAGCAGATATTTCCCTGTGCTTACTGCTGTTTCTTCCATATGCCGGTAATGGGCTGAAAACGCCTGTTTTGGGACTCTGCAGAGAAAGTGTTTGCAGACTGCTGAATCCACACACGGGTTTAACTCTGGAATTTGAGTGCACACATTGACAACCGTTCTGTTAGATAGCTGCGTTTTGGATTTAGAAGCAGATATTTCCCTGTGCTTACTGCTGTTTCTTCCATATGCCGGTAACGGGCTGAAAATGCCTGTTTTGGGACTCTGCAGAGAAAGTGTTTGCAGACTGCTGAATCCACACACGGGTTTAACTCTGGAAGTTGAGTGCACACATTGACAACCGTTCTGTTAGATAGCTGCGTTTTGGATTTAGAAGCAGATATTTCCCTGTGCTTACTGCTGTTTCTTCCATATGCCGGTAATGGACTGAAAACGCCTGTTTTGGGACTCTGCAGAGAAAGTGTTTGCAGACTGCTGAATCCACACACGGGTTTAACTCTGGAAGTTGAGTGCACACATTGACAACCGTTCTGTTAGATAGCTGCGTTTTGGATTTAGAAGCAGATATTTCCCTGTGCTTACTGCTGTTTCTTCCTTATGCCAGTAATGGGCTGAAAACGCCTGTTTTGGGACTCTGCAGAGAAAGTGTTTGCAGACTGCTGAATCCACACACGGGTTTAACTCTGGAAGTTGAGTGCCCACATTGACAACCGTTCTGTTAGATAGCTGCGTTTTGGATTTAGAAGCAGATATTTCCCTGTGCTTACTGCTGTTTCTTCCATATGCCGGTAATGGGCTGAAAACGCCTGTTTTGGGACTCTGCAGAGAAAGTGTTTGCAGACTGCTGAATCCACACACGGGTTTAACTCTGGAAGTTGAGTGCACACATTGACAACCGTTCTGTTAGATAGCTGCGTTTTGGATTTAGAAGCAGATATTTCCCTGTGCTTACTGCTGTTTCTTCCATATGCCGGTAATGGACTGAAAACGCCTGTTTTGGGACTCTGCAGAGAAAGTGTTTGCAGACTGCTGAATCCACACACGGGTTTAACTCTGGAAGTTGAGTGCACACATTGACAACCGTTCTGTTAGATAGCTGCGTTTTGGATTTAGAAGCAGATATTTCCCTGTGCTTACTGCTGTTTCTTCCTTATGCCGGTAATGGGCTGAAAACGCCTGTTTTGGGACTCTGCAGAGAAAGTGTTTGCAGACTGCTGAATCCACACACGGGTTTAACTCTGGAAGTTGAGTGCCCACATTGACAACCGTTCTGTTAGATAGCTGCGTTTTGGATTTAGAAGCAGATATTTCCCTGTGCTTACTGCTGTTTCTTCCATATGCTGGTAATGGGCTGAAAACGCCTGTTTTGGGACTCTGCAGAGAAAGTGTTTGCAGACTGCTGAATCCACACACGGGTTTAACTCTGGAAGTTGAGTGCACACATTGACAAACGTTCTGTTAGATAGCTGCGTTTTGGATTTAGAAGCAGATATTTCCCTGTGCTTACTGCTGTTTCTTCCTTATGCCGGTAATGGGCTGAAAACGCCTGTTTTGGGACTCTGCAGAGAAAGTGTTTGCAGACTGCTGAATCCACACACGGGTTTATCTCTGGAAGTTGAGTGCACACATTGACAACCGTTCTGTTAGATAGCTGCGTTTTGGATTTAGAAGCAGATATTTCCCTGTGCTTACTGCTGTTTCTTCCATATGCCGGTAATGGGCTGAAAACGCCTGTTTTGGGACTCTGCACAGAAAGTGTTTGCAGACAGCTGAATCCACACACGGGTTTAACTCTGGAAGTTGAGTGCACACATTGACAACCGTTCTGTCAGATAGCTGCGTTTTGGATTTACAAGCAGATATTTCCCTGTGCTTACTGCTGTTTCTTCCATATGCCGGTAATGGGCTGAAAGCGCCTGTTGTGGGACACTGCATAGAAAGTGTTTGCAGACTGCTGAATCCACACACGGGTTTAACTCTGGAAGTTGAGTGCACACATTGACAACCGTTCTGTTAGATAGCTGCGTTTTGGATTTAGAAGCAGATATTTCCCTGTGCTGACTGCTGTTTCTTCCATATGCCGCTAATGGGCTGAAAACGACTGTTTTGGGTCTCTGCACAGAAAGTGTTTGCAGACTGCTGAATCCACACACGGGTTTAACTCTGGAAGTTGAGTGCACACATTGACAAACGTTCTGTTAGATAGTTGCGTTTTGGATTTAGAAGCAGATATTTCCCTGTGCTTACTGCAGTTTCTTCCTTATGCCGGTAATGGGCTGAAAATGCCTGTTTTGGGACTCTGCAGAGAAAGTGTTTGCAGACTGCTGAATACACACACGGGTTTAACTCTGGAAGTTGAGTGCACACATTGACAACCGTTCTGTTAGATAGCTGCGTTTTGGATTTAGAAGCAGATATTTCCCTGTGCTTACTGCTGTTTCTTCCATATGCCGGTAATGGGCTGAAAACGCCTGTTTTGGGACTCTGCAGAGAAAGTGTTTGCAGACTGCTGAATCCACACACCGGTTTAATTCTGGAAGTTGAGTGCACACATTGACAACCGTTCTGTTAGATAGCTGCGTTTTGGATTTAGAAGCAGATATTTCCCTGTGCTTACTGCTGTTTCTTCCATATGCTGGTAATGGGCTGAAAACGCCTGTTTTGGGACTCTGCAGAGAAAGTGTTTGCAGACTGCTGAATCCACACACTGGTTTAACTCTGGAATTTGAGTGCACACATTGACAACCGTTCTGTTAGATAGCTGCGTTTTGGATTTAGAAGCAGATATTTCCCTGTGCTTACTGCTGTTTCTTCCATATGCCGGTAATGGGCTGAAAACGCCTGTTTTGGGACTCTGCAGAGAAAGTGTTTGCAGACTGCTGAATCCACACACGGGTTTAACTCTGGAAGTTGAGTGCACACATTGACAAACGTTCTGTTAGATAGCTGCGTTTTGGATTTAGAAGCAGATATTTCCCTGTGCTTACTGCTGTTTCTTCCATATGCCGGTAATGGGCTGAAAAACGCCTGTTTTGAGACTCTGCACAGAAAGGGTTTGCAGACTGCTGAATCCACACACGGGTTTAACTCTGGAAGTTGAGTGCACACATTGACAACCGTTCTGTTAGATTGCTGCGTTTTGGATTTAGAAGCAGATATTTCCCTGTGCTTACTGCAGTTTCTTCCTTATGCCGGTAATGGGCTGAAAACGCCTGTTTTGGGACTCTGCAGAGAAAGTGTTTGCAGACTGCTGAATCCACACACGGGTTTAACTCTGGAAGTTGAGTGCACACATTGACAACCGTTCTGTTATATAGCTGCGTTTTGGATTAAGAAGCTGCTATTTCCCTGTGCTTACTGCTGTTTCTTCCATATGCCGGTAATGGGCTGAAAACGCCTGTTTTGGGACCCTGCAGAGAAAGTGTTTGCAGACTGCTGAATCCACACACCGGTTTAATTCTGGAAGTTGAGTGCACACATTGACAACCGTTCTGTTAGATAGCTGCGTTTTGGATTTAGAAGCAGATATTTCCCTGTGCTTACTGCTGTTTCTTCCATATGCTGGTAATGGGCTGAAAACGCCTGTTTTGGGACTCTGCAGAGAAAGTGTTTGCAGACTGCTGAATCCACACACTGGTTTAACTCTGGAAGTTGAGTGCACACATTGACAACCGTTCTGTTAGATAGCTGCGTTTTGGATTTAGAAGCAGATATTTCCCTGTGCTTACTGCTGTTTCTTCCATATGCCGGTAATGGGCTGAAAACGCCTGTTTTGGGACTCTGCAGAGAAAGTGTTTGCAGACTGCTGAATCCACACACGGGTTTAACTCTGGAAGTTGAGTGCACACATTGACAAACGTTCTGTTAGATAGCTGCGTTTTGGATTTAGAAGCAGATATTTCCCTGTGCTTACTGCTGTTTTTTCCATATGCCGGTAATGGGCTGAAAAACACCTGTTTTGGGACTCTGCACAGAAAGGGTTTGCAGACTGCTGAATCCACACACGGGTTTAACTCTGGATGTTGAGTGCACACATTGACAACCGTTCTGTTAGATTGCTGCGTTTTGGATTTAGAAGCAGATATTTCCCTGTGCTTACTGCAGTTTCTTCCTTATGCCGGTAATGGGCTGAAAACGCCTGTTTTGGGACTCTGCAGAGAAAGTGTTTGCAGACTGCTGAATCCACACACGGGTTTAACTCTGGAAGTTGAGTGCACACATTGACAACCGTTCTGTTAGATAGCTGCGTTTTGGATTTAGAAGCAGATATTTCCCTGTGCTTACTGCTGTTTCTTCCATATGTCGGTAAAGGGCTGAAAACGCCTGTTTTGGGACTCTGCAGAGAAAGTGTTTGCAGACTGCTGAATCCACACACGGGTTTAACTCTGGAAGTTGAGTGCACACATTGACAACCGTTCTGTTAGATAGCTGCGTTTTGGATTTACAAGCAGATATTTCCCTGTGCTTACTGCTGTTTCTTCCATATGCCGGTAATGGGCTGAAAACGCCTGTTTTGGGACTCTGCAGAGAAAGTGTTTGCAGACTGCTGAATCCACACACGGGTTTAACTCTGGAAGTTGAGTGCACACATTGACAACCGTTCTGTTATATAGCTGCGTTTTGGATTTAGAAGCTGCTATTTCCCTGTGCTTACTGCTGTTTCTTCCATATGCCGGTAATGGGCTGAAAACGCCTGTTTTGGGACTCTGCACAGAAAGGGTTTGCAGACTGCTGAATCCACACACCGGTTTAACTCTGGAAGTTGAGTGCACACATTGACAACCGTTCTGTTAGATAGCTGCGTTTTGGATTTAGAAGCAGATATTTCCCTGTGCTTACTGCTGTTTCTTCCATATGCCGGTAATGGGCTGAAAACGCCTGATTTCGGACTCTGCAGAGAAAGTGTTTGCAGACTGCTGAATCCACACACGGGTTTAACTCTGGAAGTTGAGTGCACACATTGACAACCGTTCTGTTAGATAGCTGCGTTTTGGATTTAGAAGCAGATATTTCCCTGTGCTTACTGCTGTTTCTTCCATATGCCGGTAATGGGCTGAAAACGCCTGTTTTGGGACTCTGCACAGAAAGGGTTTGCAGACTGCTGAATCCACACACGGGTTTAACTCTGGAAGTTGAGTGCACACATTGACAAACGTTCTGTTAGATAGCTGCGTTTTGGATTTAGAAGCAGATATTTCCCTGTGCTTACTGCTGTTTCTTCCATATGCCGGTAATGGGCTGAAAAACACCTGTTTTGGGACTCTGCACAGAAAGGGTTTGCAGACTGCTGAATCCACACACGGGTTTAACTCTGGATGTTGAGTGCACACATTGACAACCGTTCTGTTAGATTGCTGCGTTTTGGATTTAGAAGCAGATATTTCCCTGTGCTTACTGCAGTTTCTTCCTTATGCCGGTAATGGGCTGAAAACGCCTGTTTTGGGACTCTGCAGAGAAAGTGTTTGCAGACTGCTGAATCCACACACGGGTTTAACTCTGGAAGTTGAGTGCACACATTGACAACCGTTCTGTTAGATAGCTGCGTTTTGGATTTAGAAGCAGATATTTCCCTGTGCTTACTGCTGTTTCTTCCATATGTCGGTAAAGGGCTGAAAACGCCTGTTTTGGGACTCTGCAGAGAAAGTGTTTGCAGACTGCTGAATCCACACACGGGTTTAACTCTGGAAGTTGAGTGCACACATTGACAACCGTTCTGTTAGATAGCTGCGTTTTGGATTTACAAGCAGATATTTCCCTGTGCTTACTGCTGTTTCTTCCATATGCCGGTAATGGGCTGAAAACGCCTGTTTTGGGACTCTGCACAGAAAGTGTTTGCAGACTGCTGAATCCACACACGGGTTTAACTCTGGAAGTTGAGTGCACACATTGACAACCGTTCTGTTATATAGCTGCGTTTTGGATTTAGAAGCTGCTATTTCCCTGTGCTTACTGCTGTTTCTTCCATATGCCGGTAATGGGCTGAAAACGCCTGTTTTGGGACTCTGCACAGAAAGGGTTTGCAGACTGCTGAATCCACACACCGGTTTAACTCTGGAAGTTGAGTGCACACATTGACAACCGTTCTGTTAGATAGCTGCGTTTTGGATTTAGAAGCAGATATTTCCCTGTGCTTACTGCTGTTTCTTCCATATGCCGGTAATGGGCTGAAAACGCCTGATTTGGGACTCTGCAGAGAAAGTGTTTGCAGACTGCTGAATCCACACACGGGTTTAACTCTGGAAGTTGAGTGCACACATTGACAACCGTTCTGTTAGATAGCTGCGTTTTGGATTTAGAAGCAGATATTTCCCTGTGCTTACTGCTGTTTCTTCCATATGCCGGTAATGGGCTGAAAACGCCTGTTTTGGGACTCTGCACAGAAAGGGTTTGCAGACTGCTGAATCCACACACGGGTTTAACTCTGGAAGTTGAGTGCACACATTGACAACCGTTCTGTTAGATAGCTGCGTTTTGGATTTAGAAGCTGCTATTTCCCTGAGCTTACTGCTGTTTCTTCCTATGCCGGTAATGGGCTGAAAACGCCTGTTTTGGGACTCTGCAGAGAAAGTGTTTGCAGACTGCTGAATCCAAACACGGGTTTAACTCTGGAAGTTGAGTGCACACATTGACAACCGTTCTGTTAGATAGCTGCGTTTTGGATTTAGAAGCAGATATTTCCCTGTGCTTACTGCTGTTTCTTCCATATGCCGGTAAAGGGCTGAAAACGCCTGTTTTGGGACTCTGCAGAGAAAGTGTTTGCAGACTGCTGAATCCACACACGGGTTTACCTCTGGAAGTTGAGTGCACACATTGACAACCGTTCTGTTAGATAGCTGCGTTTTGGATTTAGAAGCAGATATTTCCCTGTGCTTACTGCTGTTTCTTCCATATGCCGGTAATGGGCTGAAAACGCCTGTTTAGGGACTCTGCACAGAAAGTGTTTGCAGACTGCTGAATCCACACACGGGTTTATCTCTGGAAGTTGAGTGCACACATTGACAACCGTTCTGTTATATAGCTGCGTTTTGGATTAAGAAGCTGCTATTTCCCTGTGCTTACTGCTGTTTCTTCCATATGCCGGTAATGGGCTGAAAACGCCTGTTTTGGGACTCTGCAGAGAAAGTGTTTGCAGACTGCTGAATCCACACACCGGTTTAATTCTGGAAGTTGAGTGCACACATTGACAACCGTTCTGTTAGATAGCTGCGTTTTGGATTTAGAAGCAGATATTTCCCTGTGCTTACTGCTGTTTCTTCCATATGCTGGTAATGGGCTGAAAACGCCTGTTTTGGGACTCTGCAGAGAAAGTGTTTGCAGACTGCTGAATCCACACACTGGTTTAACTCTGGAAGTTGAGTGCACACATTGACAACCGTTCTATTAGATAGCTGCGTTTTGGATTTAGAAGCAGATATTTCCCTGTGCTTACTGCTGTTTCTTCCATATGCCGGTAATGGACTGAAAACGCCTGTTTTGGGACTCTGCAGAGAAAGTGTTTGCAGACTGCTGAATCCACACACGGGTTTAACTCTGGAAGTTGAGTGCACACATTGACAACCGTTCTGTTAGATAGCTGCGTTTTGGATTTAGAAGCAGATATTTCCCTGTGCCTACTGCTGTTTCTTCCATATGCCGGTAATGGGCTGAAAACGCCTGTTTTGGGACTCTGCAGAGAAAGTATTTGCAGACTGCTGAATCCACACACGGGTTTACCTGTGGAAGTTGAGTGCACACATTGACAACCGTGCTGTTAGATAGCTGCGTTTTGGATTTAGAAGCAGATATTTCCCTGTGCTTACTGCTGTTTCTTCCATATGCCGGTAATGGGTTGAAAACGCCTGTTTTGGGACTCTGCAGAGAAAGTGTTTGCGGACTGCTGAATCCACACACGGGTTTAACTCTGGAAGTTGAGTGCACACATTGACAACCGTTCTGTTAGATAGCTGCGTTTTGGATTTAGAAGCAGATATTTCCCTGTGCTTACTGCTGTTTCTTCCATATGCCGGTAATGGGCTGAAAACGCCTGTTTTGGGACTCTGCAGAGAAAGTGTTTGCAGACTGCTGAATCCACACACGGGTTTAACTCTGGAAGTTGAGTGCACACATTGACAACCGTTCTGTTAGATAGCTGCGTTTTGGATTTAGAAGCAGATATTTCCCTGTGCCTACTGCTGTTTCTTCCATATGCCGGTAATGGGCTGAAAACGCCTGTTTTGGGACTCTGCAGAGAAAGTGTTTGCAGACTGCTGAATCCACACGCGGGTTTAACTCTGGAAGTTGAGTGCACACATTGACAACCGTTCTGTTAGATAGCTGCGTTTTGGATTTAGAAGCAGATATTTCCCTGTGCTTACTGCTGTTTCTTCCATATGCCGGTAATGGGCTGAAAACGCCTGTTTTGGGACTCTGCACAGAAAGTGTTTGCAGACTGCTGAATCCACACACGGGTTTAACTCTGGAAGTTGAGTGCACACATTGACAACCGTTCTGTTATATAGCTGCGTTTTGGATTTAGAAGCTGCTATTTCCCTGTGCTTACTGCTGTTTCTTCCATATGCCGGTAATGGGCTGAAAACGCCTGTTTTGGGACTCTGCACAGAAAGGGTTTGCAGACTGCTGAATCCACACACCGGTTTAACTCTGGAAGTTGAGTGCACACATTGACAACCGTTCTGTTAGATAGCTGCGTTTTAGATTTAGAAGCAGATATTTCCCTGTGCTTACTGCTGTTTCTTCCATATGCCGGTAATGGGCTGAAAACGCCTGATTTGGGACACTGCAGAGAAAGTGTTTGCAGACTGCTGAATCCACACACGGGTTTAACTCTGGAAGTTGAGTGCACACATTGACAACCGTTCTGTTAGATAGCTGCGTTTTGGATTTAGAAGCAGATATTTCCCTGTGCTTACTGCTGTTTCTTCCATATGCCGGTAATGGGCTGAAAACACCTGTTTTGGGACTCTGCACAGAAAGGGTTTGCAGACTGCTGAATCCACACACGGGTTTAACTCTGGAAGTTGAGTGCACACATTGACAACCGTTCTGTTAGATAGCTGCGTTTTGGATTTAGAAGCTGCTATTTCCCTGAGCTTACTGCTGTTTCTTCCTATGCCGGTAATGGGCTGAAAACGCCTGTTTTGGGACTCTGCAGAGAAAGTGTTTGCAGACTGCTATATCCAAACACGGGTTTAACTCTGGAAGTTGAGTGCACACATTGACAACCGTTCTGTTAGATAGCTGCGTTTTGGATTTAGAAGCAGATATTTCCCTGTGCTTACTGCTGTTTCTTCCATATGCCGGTAAAGGGCTGAAAACGCCTGTTTTGGGACTCTGCAGAGAAAGTGTTTGCAGACTGCTGAATCCACACACGGGTTTACCTCTGGAAGTTGAGTGCACACATTGACAACCGTTCTGTTAGATAGCTGCGTTTTGGATTTAGAAGCAGATATTTCCCTGTGCTTACTGCTGTTTCTTCCATATGCCGGTAATGGGCTGAAAACGCCTGTTTAGGGACTCTGCACAGAAAGTGTTTGCAGACTGCTGAATCCACACACGGGTTTATCTCTGGAAGTTGAGTGCACACATTGACAACCGTTCTGTTATATAGCTGCGTTTTGGATTAAGAAGCTGCTATTTCCCTGTGCTTACTGCTGTTTCTTCCATATGCCGGTAATGGGCTGAAAACGCCTGTTTTGGGACTCTGCAGAGAAAGTGTTTGCAGACTGCTGAATCCACACACCGGTTTAATTCTGGAAGTTGAGTGCACACATTGACAACCGTTCTGTTAGATAGCTGCGTTTTGGATTTAGAAGCAGATATTTCCCTGTGCTTACTGCTGTTTCTTCCATATGCTGGTAATGGGCTGAAAACGCCTGTTTTGGGACTCTGCAGAGAAAGTGTTTGCAGACTGCTGAATCCACACACTGGTTTAACTCTGGAAGTTGAGTGCACACATTGACAACCGTTCTATTAGATTGCTGCGTTTTGGATTTAGAAGCAGATATTTCCCTGTGCTTACTGCTGTTTCTTCCATATGCCGGTAATGGACTGAAAACGCCTGTTTTGGGACTCTGCAGAGAAAGTGTTTGCAGACTGCTGAATCCACACACGGGTTTAACTCTGGAAGTTGAGTGCACACATTGACAACCGTTCTGTTAGATAGCTGCGTTTTGGATTTAGAAGCAGATATTTCCCTGTGCTTACTGCTGTTTCTTCCATACGCCGGTAATGGGCTGAAAACGCCTGTTTTGGGACTCTGCAGAGAAAGTGTTTGCGGACTGCTGAATCCACACACGGGTTTAACTCTGGAAGTTGAGTGCACACATTGACAACCGTTCTGTTAGATAGCTGCGTTTTGGATTTAGAAGCAGATATTTCCCTGTCCTTACTGCTGTTTCTTCCATATGCCGGTAATGGGCTGAAAACGCCTGTTTTGGGACTCTGCACAGAAAGTGTTTGCAGACTGCTGAATCCACACACGGGTTTAACTCTGGAAGTTGAGTGCACACATTGACAACCGTTCTGTTAGATAGCTGCGTTTTGGATTTAGAAGCAGATATTTCCCTGTGCTTACTGCTGTTTCTTCCATATGCCGGTAATGGGCTGAAAACGCCTGTTTTGGGACTCTGCACAGAAAGGGTTTGCAGACTGTTGAATCGACACACGGGTTTAACTCTGGAAGTTGAGTGCACACATTGACAACCGTTGTGTTAGATAGTTGCGTTTTGGATTTAGAAGCAGATATTTCCCTGTGCTTACTGCTGTTTCTTCCATATGCCGGTAATGGGCTCAAAACGCCTGTTTTGGGACTCTGCAGAGAAAGTGTTTGCAGACTGCTGAATCCACACACGGGTTTAACTCTGGAAGTTGAGTGCACACATTGACAACCGTTCTGTTAGATAGCTGCGTTTTGGATTTAGAAGCAGATATTTCCCTGTGCTTACTGCTGTTTCTTCCATACGCCGGTAATGGGCTGAAAACGCCTGTTTTGGGACTCTGCAGATAAACTGTTTGCGGACTGCTGAATCCACACACGGGTTTAACTCTGGAAGTTGAGTGCACACATTGACAACCGTTCTGTTAGATAGCTGCGTTTTGGATTTAGAAGCAGATATTTCCCTGTCCTTACTGCTGTTTCTTCCATATGCCGGTAAAGGGCTGAAAACGCCTGTTTTGGGACTCTGCAGAGAAAGTGTTTGCAGACTGCTGAATCCACACACGGGTTTAACTCTGGAAGTTGAGTGCACACATTGACAACCGTTCTGTTAGATAGCTGCGTTTTGGATTTAGAAGCAGATATTTCCCTGTGCTTACTGCTGTTTCTTCCATATGCCGGTAATGGGCTGAAAACGCCTGTTTTGGGACTCTGCAGAGAAAGTGTTTGCAGACTGCTGAATCCACAAGCGGGTTTAACTCTGGAAGTTGAGTGCACACTTTGACAAACGTTCTGTTAGATAGCTGCGTTTTGGATTTAGAAGCAGATATTTCCCTGTGCCTACTGCTATTTCTTCCATATGCCGGTAATGGGCTGAAAACGCCTGTTTTGGGACTCGGCAGAGAAAGTGTTTGCAGACTGTTGAATCCACACGCGGTTTTAACTCTGGAAGTTGAGTGCACACATTGACAACCGTTCTGTTAGATAGCTGCGTTTTGGATTTAGAAGCAGATATTTCCCTGTGCTTACTGCTGTTTCTTCCATATGCCGGTAATGGGCTGAAAACGCCTGTTTTGGGACTCTGCAGAGAAAGTTTTTGCAGACTGCTGAATCCACACACCGGTTTAACTCTGGAAGATGAGTGCACACATTGACAACCGTTCTGTTAGATAGGTGCTTTTTGGATTTAGAAGCAGATATTTCCCTGTTCTTACTGCTGTTTCTTCCATATGCCGGTAATGGGCTGAAAACGCCTGTTTTGGGACTCTGCAGAGAAAGTGTTTGCAGACTGCTGAATCCACACACGGGTTTAACTCTGGAAGTTGAGTGCACACATTGACAACCGTTCTGTTAGATAGCTGCGTTTTGGATTTAGAAGCAGATATTTCCCTGTGCTTACTGCTGTTTCTTCCATATGCCGGTAATGGGCTGAAAACGCCTGTTTTGGGACTCGGCAGAGAAAGTGTTTGCAGACTGCTGAATCGACACACGGGTTTAACTCTGGAAGTTGAGTGCACACATTGACAACCGTTCTGTTAGATAGCTGCGTTTTGGATTTAGAAGCAGATATTTCCCTGTGCTTACTGCTGTTTCTTCCATATGCCGGAAATGGGTTGAAAACGCCTGTTTTGGGACTCAGCAGAGAAAGTGTTTGCAGACTGCTGAATCCACACACGGGTTTAACTCTGGAAGTTGAGTGCACACATTGACAACCGTTCTGTTAGATAGCTGCGTTTTGGATTTAGAAGCAGATATTTCCCCTGTGCTTACTGCTGTTTCTTCCATATGCCGGTAATGGGTTGAAAACGCCTGTTTTGGGACTCTGCACAGAAAGTGTTTGCAGACTGCTGAATCCACACACGGGTTTAACTCTGGAAGTTGAGTGCACACATTGACAACCGTTCTGTTAGATAGCTGCGTTTTGGATTTAGAAGCAGATATTTCCCTGTGCTTACTGCTGTTTCTTCCATATGCCGGTAGTGGGCTGAAAACGCCTGTTTTGGGACTCTGCAGAGAAAGTGTTTGCAGACTGCTGAATCCACACAGGGGTTTAACTCTGGAAGTTGAGTGCACACATTGACAACCGTTCTGTTAGATAGCTGCGTTTTGGATTTAGAAGCAGATATTTCCCTGTGCTTACTGCTGTTTCTTCCATATGCCGGTAATGGGCTGAAAACGCCTGTTTTGGGACTCTGCACAGAAAGGGTTTGCAGACTGTTGAATCGACACACGGGTTTAACTCTGGAAGTTGAGTGCACACATTGACAACCGTTCTGTTAGATAGTTGCGTTTTGGATTTAGAAGCAGATATTAACCTGTGCTTACTGCTGTTTCTTCCATATGCCGGTAATGGGCTGGAAAACGCCTGTTTTGGGACTCTGCAGAGAAAGTGTTTGCAGACTGCTGAATCCACACACCGGTTTAACTCTGGAAGTTGAGTGCACACATTGACAACCGTTCTGTTAGATAGCTGCGTTTTGGGTTTAGAAGCAGATATTTCCCTGTGCTTACTGCTGTTTCTTCCATATGCCGGTAATGGGCTGAAAACGCCTGTTTTGGGACTCTGCACAGAAAGTGTTTGCAGACTGCTGAATCCACACACGGGTTTAACTCTGGAAGTTGAGTGCACACATTGACAACCTTTCTGTTAGATAGCTGCGTTTTGGATTTTGAAGCAGATATTTCCCTGTGCTTACTGCTGTTTCTTCCATATGCCGGTAATGGGCTGAAAACGCCTGTTTTGGGACTCGGCAGAGAAAGTGTTTGCAGACTGCTGAATCCACACGCGGTTTTAACTCTGCAGGTTGAGTGCACACATTGACAACCGTTCTGTTAGATAGCTGCGTTTTGGATTTAGAAGCAGATATTTCCCTGTGCTTACTGCTGTTTCTTCCATATGCCGGTAATGGGTTGAAAACGCCTGTTTTGGGACTCTGCAGAGAAAGTGTTTGCAGACTGCTGAATCCACACACCGGTTTAACTCTGGAAGTTGAGTGCACACATTGACAACCGTTCTGTTAGATAGGTGCTTTTTGGATTTAGAAGCAGATATTTACCTGTTCTTTCTGCTGTTTCTTCCATATGCCGGTAATGGGCTGAAAACGCCCTGTTTTGGGACTCTGCAGAGAAAGTGTTTGCAGACTGCTGAATCCACACACGGGTTTAACTCTGGAAGTTGAGTGCACACATTGACAACCGTTCTGTAAGATAGCTGCGTTTTGGATTTAGAAGCAGATATTTCCCTGTGCTTACTGCTGTTTCTTCCATATGCCGGTAATGGGCTGAAAACGCCTGTTTTGGGACTCTGCACAGAAAGGGTTTGCAGACTGTTGAATCGACACACGGGTTTAACTCTGGAAGTTGAGTGCACACATTGACAACCGTTGTGTTAGATAGTTGCGTTTTGGATTTAGAAGCAGATATTTCCCTGTGCTTACTGCTGTTTCTTCCATATGCCGGTAATGGGCTCAAAACGCCTGTTTTGGGACTCTGCAGAGAAAGTGTTTGCAGACTGCTGAATCCACACACCGGTTTAACTCTGGAAGTTGAGTGCACACATTGACAACCGTTCTGTTAGATAGCTGCGTTTTGGATTTAGAAGCAGATATTTCCCTGTGCTTACTGCTGTTTCTTCCATACGCCGGTAATGGGCTGAAAACGCCTGTTTTGGGACTCTGCAGAGAAACTGTTTGCGGACTGCTGAATCCAAACACGGGTTTAACTCTGGAAGTTGAGTGCACACATTGACAACCGTTCTGTTAGATAGCTGCGTTTTGGATTTAGAAGCAGATATTTCCCTGTCCTTACTGCTGTTTCTTCCATATGCCGGGTAATGGGCTGAAAACGCCTGTTTTGGGACTCTGCAGAGAAAGTGTTTGCAGACTGCTGAATCCACACACGGGTTTAACTCTGGAAGTTGAGTGCACACATTGACAACCGTTCTGTTAGATAGCTGCGTTTTGGATTTAGAAGCAGATATTTCCCTGTGCTTACTGCTGTTTCTTCCATATGCCGGGTAATGGGCTGAAAACGCCTGTTTTGGGACTCTGCAGAGAAAGTGTTTGCAGACTGCTGAATCCACAAGCGGGTTTAACTCTGGAAGTTGAGTGCACACTTTGACAAACGTTCTGTTAGATAGCTGCGTTTTGGATTTAGAAGCAGATATTTCCCTGTGCCTACTGCTATTTCTTCCATATGCCGGTAATGGGCTGAAAACGCCTGTTTTGGGACTCGGCAGAGAAAGTGTTTGCAGACTGTTGAATCCACACGCGGTTTTAACTCTGGAAGTTGAGTGCACACATTGACAACCGTTCTGTTAGATAGCTGCGTTTTGGATTTAGAAGCAGATATTTCCCTGTGCTTACTGCTGTTTCTTCCATATGCCGGTAATGGGCTGAAAACGCCTGTTTTGGGACTCGGCAGAGAAAGTGTTTGCAGACTGCTGAATCCACACGCGGTTTTAACTCTGCAGGTTGAGTGCACACATTGACAACCGTTCTGTTAGATAGCTGCGTTTTGGATTTAGAAGCAGATATTTCCCTGTGCTTACTGCTGTTTCTTCCATATGCCGGTAATGGGTTGAAAACGCCTGTTTTGGGACTCTGCAGAGAAAGTGTTTGCAGACTGCTGAATCCACACACCGGTTTAACTCTGGAAGTTGAGTGCACACATTGACAACCGTTCTGTTAGATAGGTGCTTTTTGGATTTAGAAGCAGATATTTACCTGTTCTTTCTGCTGTTTCTTCCATATGCCGGTAATGGGCTGAAAACGCCTGTTTTGGGACTCTGCAGAGAAAGTGTTTGCAGACTGCTGAATCCACACACGGGTTTAACTCTGGAAGTTGAGTGCACACATTGACAACCGTTCTGTAAGATAGCTGCGTTTTGGATTTAGAAGCAGATATTTCCCTGTGCTTACTGCTGTTTCTTCCATATGCCGGTAATGGGCTGAAAACGCCTGTTTTGGGACTCTGCACAGAAAGGGTTTGCAGACTGTTGAATCGACACACGGGTTTAACTCTGGAAGTTGAGTGCACACATTGACAACCGTTGTGTTAGATAGTTGCGTTTTGGATTTAGAAGCAGATATTTCCCTGTGCTTACTGCTGTTTCTTCCATATGCCGGTAATGGGCTCAAAACGCCTGTTTTGGGACTCTGCAGAGAAAGTGTTTGCAGACTGCTGAATCCACACACCGGTTTAACTCTGGAAGTTGAGTGCACACATTGACAACCGTTCTGTTAGATAGCTGCGTTTTGGATTTAGAAGCAGATATTTCCCTGTGCTTACTGCTGTTTCTTCCATACGCCGGTAATGGGCTGAAAACGCCTGTTTTGGGACTCTGCAGAGAAACTGTTTGCGGACTGCTGAATCCACACACGGGTTTAACTGTGGAAG
This sequence comes from Aotus nancymaae, assembly GCF_030222135.1. Classification (NCBI taxonomy): domain Eukaryota; kingdom Metazoa; phylum Chordata; class Mammalia; order Primates; family Aotidae; genus Aotus; species Aotus nancymaae. The sequence goes on from NW_026989258.1 coordinate 136,861, forward strand.
TTGAGTGCACACATTGACAACCGTTCTGTTAGATAGCTGCGTTTTGGATTTAGAAGCAGATATTTCCCTGTCCTTACTGCTGTTTCTTCCATATGCCGGTAATGGGCTGAAAACGCCTGTTTTGGGACTCTGCAGAGAAAGTGTTTGCAGACTGCTGAATCCACACACGGGTTTAACTCTGGAAGTTGAGTGCACACATTGACAACCGTTCTGTTAGATAGCTGCGTTTTGGATTTAGAAGCAGATATTTCCCTGTGCTTACTGCTGTTTCTTCCATATGCCGGTAATGGGCTGAAAACGCCTGTTTTGGGACTCTGCAGAGAAAGTGTTTGCAGACTGCTGAATCCACAAGCGGGTTTAACTCTGGAAGTTGAGTGCACACTTTGACAAACGTTCTGTTAGATAGCTGCGTTTTGGATTTAGAAGCAGATATTTCCCTGTGCCTACTGCTATTTCTTCCATATGCCGGTAATGGGCTGAAAACGCCTGTTTTGGGACTCGGCAGAGAAAGTGTTTGCAGACTGTTGAATCCACACGCGGTTTTAACTCTGGAAGTTGAGTGCACACATTGACAACCGTTCTGTTAGATAGCTGCGTTTTGGATTTAGAAGCAGATATTTCCCTGTGCTTACTGCTGTTTCTTCCATATGCCGGTAATGGGCTGAAAACTCCTGTTTTGGGACTCTGCAGAGAAAGTTTTTGCAGACTGCTGAATCCACACACCGGTTTAACTCTGGAAGATGAGTGCACACATTGACAACCGTTCTGTTAGATAGGTGCTTTTTGGATTTAGAAGCAGATATTTCCCTGTTCTTACTGCTGTTTCTTCCATATGCCGGTAATGGGCTGAAAACGCCTGTTTTGGGACTCTGCAGAGAAAGTGTTTGCAGACTGCTGAATCCACACACGGGTTTAACTCTGGAAGTTGAGTGCACACATTGACAACCGTTCTGTTAGATAGCTGCGTTTTGGATTTAGAAGCAGATATTTCCCTGTGCTTACTGCTGTTTCTTCCATATGCCGGTAATGGGCTGAAAACGCCTGTTTTGGGACTCGGCAGAGAAAGTGTTTGCAGACTGCTGAATCGACACACGGGTTTAACTCTGGAAGTTGAGTGCACACATTGACAACCGTTCTGTTAGATAGCTGCGTTTTGGATTTAGAAGCAGATATTTCCCTGTGCTTACTGCTGTTTCTTCCAAATGCCGGTAATGGGTTGAAAACGCCTGTTTTGGGACTCTGCAGAGAAAGTGTTTGCAGACTGCTGAATCCACACACGGGTTTAACTCTGGAAGTTGAGTGCACACATTGACAACCGTTCTGTTAGATAGCTGCGTTTTGGATTTAGAAGCAGATATTTCCCTGTGCCTACTGCTGTTTCTTCCATATGCCGGTAATGGGCTGAAAACGCCTGTTTTGGGACTCTGCAGAGAAAGTGTTTGCAGACTGCTGAATCCACACACCGGTTTAACTCTGGAAGTTGAGTGAACACATTGAAAACCGTTCTGTTAGATAGCTGCGTTTTGGATTTAGAAGCAGATATTTCCCTGTGCTTACTGCGGTTTCTTCCATATGCCGGTAATGGGCTGAAAACGCCTGTTTTGGGACTCTGCAGAGAAAGTGTTTGCAGACTGCTGAATCCACACACGGGTTTAACTCTGGAAGTTGAGTGCACACAATGACAACCGTTCTGTTAGATAGCTGCGTTTTGGATTTAGAAGCAGATATTTCCCTGTGCTTACTGCTGTTTCTTCCATATGCCGGTAATGGGCTGAAAACGCCTGTTTTGGGACTCTGCATAGAAAGGGTTTGCAGACTGCTGAATCCACACACGGGTTTAACTCTGGAAGTTGAGTGCACACATTGACAACCGTTCTGTTAGATAGCTGCGTTTTGGATTTAGAAGCAGATATTTCCCTGTGCTTACTGCTGTTTCTTCCATATGCCGGAAATGGGTTGAAAACGCCTGTTTTGGGACTCAGCAGAGAAAGTGTTTGCAGACTGCTGAATCCACACACGGGTTTAACTCTGGAAGTTGAGTGCACACATTGACAACCGTTCTGTTAGATAGCTGCGTTTTGGATTTAGAAGCAGATATTTCCCTGTGCTTACTGCTGTTTCTTCCATATGCCGGTAATGGGTTGAAAACGCCTGTTTTGGGACTCTGCAGAGAAAGTGTTTGCAGACTGCTGAATCCACACACGGGTTTAACTCTGGAAGTTGAGTGCACACATTGACAACCGTTCTGTTAGATAGCTGCGTTTTGGATTTAGAAGCAGATATTTCCCTGTGCTTACTGCTGTTTCTTCCATATGCCCGTAGTGGGCTGAAAACGCCTGTTTTGGGACTCTGCAGAGAAAGTGTTTGCAGACTGCTGAATCCACACACGGGTTTAACTCTGGAAGTTGAGTGCACACATTGACAACCGTTCTGTTAGATAGCTGCGTTTTGGATTTAGAAGCAGATATTTCCCTGTGCTTACTGCTGTTTCTTCCATATGCCGGTAATGGGCTGAAAACACCTGTTTTGGGACTCTGCACAGAAAGGGTTTGCAGACTGTTGAATCGACACACGGGTTTAACTCTGGAAGTTGAGTGCACACATTGACAACCGTTCTGTTAGATAGTTGCGTTTTGGATTTAGAAGCAGATATTAACCTGTGCTTACTGCTGTTTCTTCCATATGCCGGTAATGGGCTGAAAACGCCTGTTTTGGGACTCTGCAGAGAAAGTGTTTGCAGACTGCTGAATCCACACACCGGTTTAACTCTGGAAGTTGAGTGCACACATTGACAACCGTTCTGTTAGATAGCTGCGTTTTGGGTTTAGAAGCAGATATTTCCCTGTGCTTACTGCTGTTTCTTCCATATGCCGGTAATGGGCTGAAAACGCCTGTTTTGGGACTCTGCAGAGAAAGTGTTTGCAGACTGCTGAATCCACACACGGGTTTAACTCTGGCAGTTGAGTGCATACATTGACAACCGTTCTGTTAGATAGCTGCGTTTTGGATTTAGAAGCAGATATTTCCCTGTGCTTACTGCTGTTTCTTCCATATGCCGGTAATGGGCTGAAAACGCCTGTTTTGGGACTCGGCAGAGAAAGTGTTTGCAGACTGCTGAATCCACACACGGGTTTAACTCTGGAAGTTGAGTGCACACATTGACAACCGTTCTGTTAGATAGCTGCGTTTTGGATTTAGAAGCAGATATTTCCCTGTGCTTACTGCTGTTTCTTCCATATGCCGGTAATGGGCTGAAAACGCCTGTTTTGGGACTCTGCAGAGAAAGTGTTTGCAGACTGCTGAATCCACACACGGGTTTAACTCTGGAAGTTGAGTGCACTCATTGACAACCGTTCTGTTAGATAGCTTTGTTTTGGATTTAGAAGCAGATATTTCCCTGTGCTGACTGCTGTTTCTATCATATGCCGGTAATGGGCTGAAAACGCCTGTTTTAGGACTCTGCAGAGAAAGTGTTTGCAGACTGCTGAATACACACACTGGTTTAACTCTGGAAGTTGAGTGCACACATTGACAACCGTTCTGTTAGATAGCTGCGTTTTGGATTTAGAAGCAGATATTTCCCTGTGCTTACTGCTGTTTCTTCCATATGCCGGTAATGGGCTGAAAACGCCTGTTTTGGGACTCTGCAGAGAAAGTGTTTGCAGACTGCTGAATCCACACACGGGTTTAACTCTGGAAGTTGAGTGCACACATTGACAACCGTTCTGTTAGGTAGCTGCGTTTTGGATTTAGAAGCAGATATTTCCCTGTGCTTACTGCTGTTTCTTCCATATGCCGGTAATGGGCTGAAAACGCCTGTTTTGGGACTCTGCACAGAAAGGGTTTGCAGACTGCTGAATCCACACATGAGTTTAACTCTGGAAGTTGAGTGCACACATTGACAACCGTTCTGTTAGATAGCTGCGTTTTGGATTTAGAAGCAGAGATTTCCCTGTGCTTACTGCTGTTTCTTCCATATGCCGGTAATGGGTTGAAAACGCCTGTTTTGGGACTCTGCAGAGAAAGTGTTTGCAGACTGCTGAATCCACACACGGGTTTAACTCTGGAAGTTGAGTGCACACATTGACAACCGTTCTGTTAGATAGCTGCGTTTTGGATTTAGAAGCAGATATTTCCCTGTGCTTACTGCTGTTTCTTCCATATGCCGGTAATGGGCTGAAAACGCCTGTTTTGGGACTCTGCAAAGAAAGGGTTTGCAGACTGCTGAATCCACACACGGGTTTAACTCTGGAAGTTGAGTGCACACATTGACAACCGTTCTGTTAGATAGCTGCGTTTTGGATTTAGAAGCAGATATTTCCCTGTGCTTACTGCTGTTTCTTCCATATGCCGGTAATGGGCTGAAAACGCCTGTTTTGGGACTCTGCACAGAAAGGGTTTACAGACTGCTGAATCCACACACGGGTTTAACTCTGGAAGTTGAGTGCACACATTGACAACCGTTCTGTTAGATAGCTGCGTTTTGGATTTAGAAGCAGATATTTCCCTGTGCTTACTGCTGTTTCTTCCATATGCCGGTAATGGGTTGAAAACGCCTGTTTTGGGACTCTGCAGAGAAAGTGTTTGCAGACTGCTGAATCCACACACGGGTTTAACTCTGGAAGTTGAGTGCACACATTGACAACCGTTCTGTTAGATAGGTGCGTTTTGGATTTAGAAGCAGATATTTCCCTGTGCTTACTGCTGTTTCTTCCATATGCCGGTAATGGGCTGAAAACGCCTGTTTTGGGACTCTGCACAGAAAGTGTTTGCAGACTGCTGAATCCACACACGGGTTTAACTCTGGAAGTTGAGTGCACACATTGACAACCATTCTGTTAGATAGCTGCGTTTTGAATTTAGAAGCAGATATTTCCCTGTGCTTACTGCTGTTTCTTCCATATGCCGGTAATGGGCTGAAAACGCCTGTTTTGGGACTCTGCACAGAAAGGGTTTGCAGACTGTTGAATCGACACACGGGTTTCACTCTGGAAGTTGAGTGCACACATTGACAACCGTTCTGTTAGATAGTTGCGTTTTGGATTTAGAAGCAGATATTTCCCTGTGCTTACTGCTGTTTCTTCCATATGCCGGTAATGGGCTGAAAACGCCTGTTTTGGGACTCTGCAGAGAAAGTGTTTGCAGACTGCTGAATCCACACACGGGTTTAACTCTGGAAGTTGAGTGCACACATTGACAAACGTTCTGTTAGATAGCTGCGTTTTGGATTTAGAAGGAGATATTTCCCTGTGCTTACTGCTGTTTCTTCCATATGCCGGTAATGGGCTGAAAACGCCTGTTTTGGGACTCTGCAGAGAAAGTGTTTGCAGACTGCTGAATCCACACACGGGTTTAACTCTGGAAGTTGAGTGCACACATTGACAACCGTTCTGTTAGATAGCTGCGTTTTGGATTTAGAAGCAGATATTTCCCTGTGCTTACTGCTGTTTCTTCCATATGCCGGTAATGGGTTGAAAACGCCTGTTTTGGGACTCTGCAGAGAAAGTGTTTGCAGACTGCTGAATCCACACACGGGTTTAACTCTGGAAGTTGAATGCACACATTGACAACCGTTCTGTTAGATAGCTGCGTTTTGGATTTAGAAGCAGATATTTCCCTGTGCTTACTGCTGTTTCTTCCATATGCCGGTAATGGGCTGAAAACGCCTGTTTTGGGACTCTGCCCAGAAAGTGTTTGCAGACTGCTGAATCCACACACGGGTTTAACTCTGGAAGTTGAGTGCACACATTGACAACCGTTCTGTTAGATAGCTGCGTTTTGGATTTAGAAGCAGATATTTCCCTGTGCTTACTGCTGTTTCTTCCATATGCCGGTAATGGGCTGAAAACGCCTGTTTTGGGACTCTGCACAGAAAGTGTTTGCAGACTGCTGAATCCACACAAGGGTTTAACTCTGTAAGTTGAGTGCACTCATTGACAACCGTTCTGTTAGATAGCTTTGTTTTGGATTTAGAAGCAGATATTTCCCTGTGCTGACTGCTGTTTCTATCATATGCCGGTAGTGGGCTGAAAACGCCTGTTTTGGGACTCTGCAGAGAAAGTGTTTGCAGACTGCTGAATCCACACACGGGTTTAACTCTGGAAGTTGAGTGCACACATTGACAACCGTTCTGTTAGATAGCTGCGTTTTGGATTTAGAAGCAGATATTTCCCTGTGCTTACTGCTGTTTCTTCCATATGCCGGTAATGGGCTGAAAACGCCTGTTTTGGGACTCTGCACAGAAAGGGGTTGCAGACTGCTGAATCCACACATGAGTTTAACTCTGGAAGTTGAGTGCACACATTGACAACCGTTCTGTTAGATAGCTGCGTTTTGGATTTAGAAGCAGAGATTTCCCTGTGCTTACTGCTGTTTCTTCCATATGCCGGTAATGGGATGAAAACGCCTGTTTTGGGACTCTGCAGAGAAAGTGTTTGCAGACTGCTGAATCCACACACGGGTTTAACTCTGGAAGTTGAGTGCACACATTGACAACCGTTCTGTTAGATAGCTGCGTTTTGGATTTAGAAGCAGATATTTCCCTGTGCTTACTGCTGTTTCTTCCATATGCCGGTAATGGGCTGAAAACGCCTGTTTTGGGACTCTGCACAGAAAGGGTTTGCAGACTGCTGAATCCACACACGGGTTTAACTCTGGAAGTGGAGTGCACACATTGACAACCGTTCTGTTAGATAGCTGCGTTTTGGATTTAGAAGCAGATATTTCCCTGTGCTTACTGCTGTTTCTTCCATATGCCGGTAATGGGCTGAAAACGCCTGTTTTGGGACTCTCCACAGAAAGGGTTTACAGACTGCTGAATCCACACACGGGTTTAACTCTGGACGTTGAGTGCACACATTGACAACCGTTCTGTTAGATAGCTGCGTTTTGGATTTAGAAGCAGATATTTCCCTGTGCTTACTGCTGTTTCTTCCATATGCCGGTAATGGGTTGAAAACGCCTGTTTTGGGACTCTGCAGAGAAAGTGTTTGCAGACTGCTGAATCCACACACGGGTTTAACTCTGGAAGTTGAGTGCACACATTGACAACCGTTCTGTTAGAAAGGTGCGTTTTGGATTTAGAAGCAGATATTTCCCTGTGCTTACTGCTGTTTCTTCCATATGCCGGTAGTGGGCTGAAAACGCCTGTTTTGGGACTCTGCACAGAAAGCGTTTGCAGACTGCTGAATCCACACACGGGTTTAACTCTGGAAGTTGAGTGCACACATTGACAACCGTTCTGTTAGATAGCTGCGTTTTGAATTTAGAAGCAGATATTTCCCTGTGCTTACTGCTGTTTCTTCCATATGCCGGTAATGGGCTGAAAACGCCTGTTTTGGGACTCTGCACAGAAAGGGTTTGCAGACTGTTGAATCGACACACGGGTTTCACTCTGGAAGTTGAGTGCACACATTGACAACCGTTCTGTTAGATAGTTGCGTTTTGGATTTAGAAGCAGATATTTCCCTGTGCTTACTGCTGTTTCTTCCATATGCCGGTAATGGGCTGAAAACGCCTGTTTTGGGACTCTGCAGAGAAAGTGTTTGCAGACTGCTGAATCCACACACGGGTTTAACTCTGGAAGTTGAGTGCACACATTGACAACCGTTCTGTTAGATAGCTGCGTTTTGGATTTAGAAGGAGATATTTCCCTGTGCTTACTGCTGTTTCTTCCATATGCCGGTAATGGGCTGAAAACGCCTGTTTTGGGACTCTGCACAGAAAGGGTTTGCAGACTGCTGAATCCACACACCGGTTTAACTCTGGAAGTTGAGTGCACACATTGACAACCGTTCTGTTAGATAGCTGCGTTTTAGATTTAGAAGCAGATATTTCCCTGTGCTTACTGCTGTTTCTTCCATATGCCGGTAATGGGCTGAAAACGCCTGATTTGGGACACTGCAGAGAAAGTGTTTGCAGACTGCTGAATCCACACACGGGTTTAACTCTGGAAGTTGAGTGCACACATTGACAACCGTTCTGTTAGATAGCTGCGTTTTGGATTTAGAAGCAGATATTTCCCTGTGCTTACTGCTGTTTCTTCCATATGCCGGTAATGGGCTGAAAACACCTGTTTTGGGACTCTGCACAGAAAGGGTTTGCAGACTGCTGAATCCACACACGGGTTTAACTCTGGAAGTTGAGTGCACACATTGACAACCGTTCTGTTAGATAGCTGCGTTTTGGATTTAGAAGCTGCTATTTCCCTGAGCTTACTGCTGTTTCTTCCTATGCCGGTAATGGGCTGAAAACGCCTGTTTTGGGACTCTGCAGAGAAAGTGTTTGCAGACTGCTATATCCAAACACGGGTTTAACTCTGGAAGTTGAGTGCACACATTGACAACCGTTCTGTTAGATAGCTGCGTTTTGGATTTAGAAGCAGATATTTCCCTGTGCTTACTGCTGTTTCTTCCATATGCCGGTAAAGGGCTGAAAACGCCTGTTTTGGGACTCTGCAGAGAAAGTGTTTGCAGACTGCTGAATCCACACACGGGTTTACCTCTGGAAGTTGAGTGCACACATTGACAACCGTTCTGTTAGATAGCTGCGTTTTGGATTTAGAAGCAGATATTTCCCTGTGCTTACTGCTGTTTCTTCCATATGCCGGTAATGGGCTGAAAACGCCTGTTTAGGGACTCTGCACAGAAAGTGTTTGCAGACTGCTGAATCCACACACGGGTTTATCTCTGGAAGTTGAGTGCACACATTGACAACCGTTCTGTTATATAGCTGCGTTTTGGATTAAGAAGCTGCTATTTCCCTGTGCTTACTGCTGTTTCTTCCATATGCCGGTAATGGGCTGAAAACGCCTGTTTTGGGACTCTGCAGAGAAAGTGTTTGCAGACTGCTGAATCCACACACCGGTTTAATTCTGGAAGTTGAGTGCACACATTGACAACCGTTCTGTTAGATAGCTGCGTTTTGGATTTAGAAGCAGATATTTCCCTGTGCTTACTGCTGTTTCTTCCATATGCTGGTAATGGGCTGAAAACGCCTGTTTTGGGACTCTGCAGAGAAAGTGTTTGCAGACTGCTGAATCCACACACTGGTTTAACTCTGGAAGTTGAGTGCACACATTGACAACCGTTCTATTAGATTGCTGCGTTTTGGATTTAGAAGCAGATATTTCCCTGTGCTTACTGCTGTTTCTTCCATATGCCGGTAATGGACTGAAAACGCCTGTTTTGGGACTCTGCAGAGAAAGTGTTTGCAGACTGCTGAATCCACACACGGGTTTAACTCTGGAAGTTGAGTGCACACATTGACAACCGTTCTGTTAGATAGCTGCGTTTTGGATTTAGAAGCAGATATTTCCCTGTGCTTACTGCTGTTTCTTCCATACGCCGGTAATGGGCTGAAAACGCCTGTTTTGGGACTCTGCAGAGAAAGTGTTTGCGGACTGCTGAATCCACACACGGGTTTAACTCTGGAAGTTGAGTGCACACATTGACAACCGTTCTGTTAGATAGCTGCGTTTTGGATTTAGAAGCAGATATTTCCCTGTCCTTACTGCTGTTTCTTCCATATGCCGGTAATGGGCTGAAAACGCCTGTTTTGGGACTCTGCACAGAAAGTGTTTGCAGACTGCTGAATCCACACACGGGTTTAACTCTGGAAGTTGAGTGCACACATTGACAACCGTTCTGTTAGATAGCTGCGTTTTGGATTTAGAAGCAGATATTTCCCTGTGCTTACTGCTGTTTCTTCCATATGCCGGTAATGGTCTGAAAACGCCTGATTTGGGACTCTGCAGAGAAAGTGTTTGCAGACTGCTGAATCCACACACGGGTTTAACTCTGGAAGTTGAGTGCACACATTGACAACCGTTCTGTAAGATAGCTGTGTTTTGGATTTAGAAGCAGATATTTCCCTGTGCTTACTGCTGTTTCTTCCATATGCCGGTAATGGGCTGAAAACGCCTGTTTTGGGACTCTGCACAGAAAGGGTTTGCAGACTGTTGAATCGACACACGGGTTTAACTCTGGAAGTTGAGTGCACACATTGACAACCGTTGTGTTAGATAGTTGCGTTTTGGATTTAGAAGCAGATATTTCCCTGTGCTTACTGCTGTTTCTTCCATATGCCGGTAATGGGCTCAAAACGCCTGTTTTGGGACTCTGCAGAGAAAGTGTTTGCAGACTGCTGAATCCACACACGGGTTTAACTCTGGAAGTTGAGTGCACACATTGACAACCGTTCTGTTAGATAGCTGCGTTTTGGATTTAGAAGCAGATATTTCCCTGTGCTTACTGCTGTTTCTTCCATACGCCGGTAATGGGCTGAAAACGCCTGTTTTGGGACTCTGCAGATAAACTGTTTGCGGACTGCTGAATCCACACACGGGTTTAACTCTGGAAGTTGAGTGCACACATTGACAACCGTTCTGTTAGATAGCTGCGTTTTGGATTTAGAAGCAGATATTTCCCTGTCCTTACTGCTGTTTCTTCCATATGCCGGTAAAGGGCTGAAAACGCCTGTTTTGGGACTCTGCAGAGAAAGTGTTTGCAGACTGCTGAATCCACACACGGGTTTAACTCTGGAAGTTGAGTGCACACATTGACAACCGTTCTGTTAGATAGCTGCGTTTTGGATTTAGAAGCAGATATTTCCCTGTGCTTACTGCTGTTTCTTCCATATGCCGGTAATGGGCTGAAAACGCCTGTTTTGGGACTCTGCAGAGAAAGTGTTTGCAGACTGCTGAATCCACAAGCGGGTTTAACTCTGGAAGTTGAGTGCACACTTTGACAAACGTTCTGTTAGATAGCTGCGTTTTGGATTTAGAAGCAGATATTTCCCTGTGCCTACTGCTATTTCTTCCATATGCCGGTAATGGGCTGAAAACGCCTGTTTTGGGACTCGGCAGAGAAAGTGTTTGCAGACTGTTGAATCCACACGCGGTTTTAACTCTGGAAGTTGAGTGCACACATTGACAACCGTTCTGTTAGATAGCTGCGTTTTGGATTTAGAAGCAGATATTTCCCTGTGCTTACTGCTGTTTCTTCCATATGCCGGTAATGGGCTGAAAACGCCTGTTTTGGGACTCTGCAGAGAAAGTTTTTGCAGACTGCTGAATCCACACACCGGTTTAACTCTGGAAGATGAGTGCACACATTGACAACCGTTCTGTTAGATAGGTGCTTTTTGGATTTAGAAGCAGATATTTCCCTGTTCTTACTGCTGTTTCTTCCATATGCCGGTAATGGGCTGAAAACGCCTGTTTTGGGACTCTGCAGAGAAAGTGTTTGCAGACTGCTGAATCCACACACGGGTTTAACTCTGGAAGTTGAGTGCACACATTGACAACCGTTCTGTTAGATAGCTGCGTTTTGGATTTAGAAGCAGATATTTCCCTGTGCTTACTGCTGTTTCTTCCATATGCCGGTAATGGGCTGAAAACGCCTGTTTTGGGACTCGGCAGAGAAAGTGTTTGCAGACTGCTGAATCGACACACGGGTTTAACTCTGGAAGTTGAGTGCACACATTGACAACCGTTCTGTTAGATAGCTGCGTTTTGGATTTAGAAGCAGATATTTCCCTGTGCTTACTGCTGTTTCTTCCATATGCCGGAAATGGGTTGAAAACGCCTGTTTTGGGACTCAGCAGAGAAAGTGTTTGCAGACTGCTGAATCCACACACGGGTTTAACTCTGGAAGTTGAGTGCACACATTGACAACCGTTCTGTTAGATAGCTGCGTTTTGGATTTAGAAGCAGATATTTCCCTGTGCTTACTGCTGTTTCTTCCATATGCCGGTAATGGGTTGAAAACGCCTGTTTTGGGACTCTGCACAGAAAGTGTTTGCAGACTGCTGAATCCACACACGGGTTTAACTCTGGAAGTTGAGTGCACACATTGACAACCGTTCTGTTAGATAGCTGCGTTTTGGATTTAGAAGCAGATATTTCCCTGTGCTTACTGCTGTTTCTTCCATATGCCGGTAGTGGGCTGAAAACGCCTGTTTTGGGACTCTGCAGAGAAAGTGTTTGCAGACTGCTGAATCCACACAGGGGTTTAACTCTGGAAGTTGAGTGCACACATTGACAACCGTTCTGTTAGATAGCTGCGTTTTGGATTTAGAAGCAGATATTTCCCTGTGCTTACTGCTGTTTCTTCCATATGCCGGTAATGGGCTGAAAACGCCTGTTTTGGGACTCTGCACAGAAAGGGTTTGCAGACTGTTGAATCGACACACGGGTTTAACTCTGGAAGTTGAGTGCACACATTGACAACCGTTCTGTTAGATAGTTGCGTTTTGGATTTAGAAGCAGATATTAACCTGTGCTTACTGCTGTTTCTTCCATATGCCGGTAATGGGCTGAAAACGCCTGTTTTGGGACTCTGCAGAGAAAGTGTTTGCAGACTGCTGAATCCACACACCGGTTTAACTCTGGAAGTTGAGTGCACACATTGACAACCGTTCTGTTAGATAGCTGCGTTTTGGGTTTAGAAGCAGATATTTCCCTGTGCTTACTGCTGTTTCTTCCATATGCCGGTAATGGGCTGAAAACGCCTGTTTTGGGACTCTGCACAGAAAGTGTTTGCAGACTGCTGAATCCACACACGGGTTTAACTCTGGAAGTTGAGTGCACACATTGACAACCGTTCTGTTAGATAGCTGCGTTTTGGATTTTGAAGCAGATATTTCCCTGTGCTTACTGCTGTTTCTTCCATATGCCGGTAATGGGCTGAAAACGCCTGTTTTGGGACTCGGCAGAGAAAGTGTTTGCAGACTGCTGAATCCACACGCGGTTTTAACTCTGCAGGTTGAGTGCACACATTGACAACCGTTCTGTTAGATAGCTGCGTTTTGGATTTAGAAGCAGATATTTCCCTGTGCTTACTGCTGTTTCTTCCATATGCCGGTAATGGGTTGAAAACGCCTGTTTTGGGACTCTGCAGAGAAAGTGTTTGCAGACTGCTGAATCCACACACCGGTTTAACTCTGGAAGTTGAGTGCACACATTGACAACCGTTCTGTTAGATAGGTGCTTTTTGGATTTAGAAGCAGATATTTACCTGTTCTTTCTGCTGTTTCTTCCATATGCCGGTAATGGGCTGAAAACGCCTGTTTTGGGACTCTGCAGAGAAAGTGTTTGCAGACTGCTGAATCCACACACGGGTTTAACTCTGGAAGTTGAGTGCACACATTGACAACCGTTCTGTAAGATAGCTGCGTTTTGGATTTAGAAGCAGATATTTCCCTGTGCTTACTGCTGTTTCTTCCATATGCCGGTAATGGGCTGAAAACGCCTGTTTTGGGACTCTGCACAGAAAGGGTTTGCAGACTGTTGAATCGACACACGGGTTTAACTCTGGAAGTTGAGTGCACACATTGACAACCGTTGTGTTAGATAGTTGCGTTTTGGATTTAGAAGCAGATATTTCCCTGTGCTTACTGCTGTTTCTTCCATATGCCGGTAATGGGCTCAAAACGCCTGTTTTGGGACTCTGCAGAGAAAGTGTTTGCAGACTGCTGAATCCACACACCGGTTTAACTCTAGAAGTTGAGTGCACACATTGACAACCGTTCTGTTAGATAGCTGCGTTTTGGATTTAGAAGCAGATATTTCCCTGTGCTTACTGCTGTTTCTTCCATACGCCGGTAATGGGCTGAAAACGCCTGTTTTGGGACTCTGCAGAGAAACTGTTTGCGGACTGCTGAATCCAAACACGGGTTTAACTCTGGAAGTTGAGTGCACACATTGACAACCGTTCTGTTAGATAGCTGCGTTTTGGATTTAGAAGCAGATATTTCCCTGTCCTTACTGCTGTTTCTTCCATATGCCGGTAATGGGCTGAAAACGCCTGTTTTGGGACTCTGCAGAGAAAGTGTTTGCAGACTGCTGAATCCACACACGGGTTTAACTCTGGAAGTTGAGTGCACACATTGACAACCGTTCTGTTAGATAGCTGCGTTTTGGATTTAGAAGCAGATATTTCCCTGTGCTTACTGCTGTTTCTTCCATATGCCGGTAATGGGCTGAAAACGCCTGTTTTGGGACTCTGCAGAGAAAGTGTTTGCAGACTGCTGAATCCACAAGCGGGTTTAACTCTGGAAGTTGAGTGCACACTTTGACAAACGTTCTGTTAGATAGCTGCGTTTTGGATTTAGAAGCAGATATTTCCCTGTGCCTACTGCTATTTCTTCCATATGCCGGTAATGGGCTGAAAACGCCTGTTTTGGGACTCGGCAGAGAAAGTGTTTGCATACTGTTGAATCCACACGCGGTTTTAACTCTGGAAGTTGAGTGCACACATTGACAACCGTTCTGTTAGATAGCTGCGTTTTGGATTTAGAAGCAGATATTTCCCTGTGCTTACTGCTGTTTCTTCCATATGCCGGTAATGGGCTGAAAACGCCTGTTTTGGGACTCGGCAGAGAAAGTGTTTGCAGACTGCTGAATCCACACGCGGTTTTAACTCTGCAGGTTGAGTGCACACATTGACAACCGTTCTGTTAGATAGCTGCGTTTTGGATTTAGAAGCAGATATTTCCCTGTGCTTACTGCTGTTTCTTCCATATGCCGGTAATGGGTTGAAAACGCCTGTTTTGGGACTCTGCAGAGAAAGTGTTTGCAGACTGCTGAATCCACACACCGGTTTAACTCTGGAAGTTGAGTGCACACATTGACAACCGTTCTGTTAGATAGGTGCTTTTTGGATTTAGAAGCAGATATTTACCTGTTCTTTCTGCTGTTTCTTCCATATGCCGGTAATGGGCTGAAAACGCCTGTTTTGGGACTCTGCAGAGAAAGTGTTTGCAGACTGCTGAATCCACACACGGGTTTAACTCTGGAAGTTGAGTGCACACATTGACAACCGTTCTGTAAGATAGCTGCGTTTTGGATTTAGAAGCAGATATTTCCCTGTGCTTACTGCTGTTTCTTCCATATGCCGGTAATGGGCTGAAAACGCCTGTTTTGGGACTCTGCACAGAAAGGGTTTGCAGACTGTTGAATCGACACACGGGTTTAACTCTGGAAGTTGAGTGCACACATTGACAACCGTTGTGTTAGATAGTTGCGTTTTGGATTTAGAAGCAGATATTTCCCTGTGCTTACTGCTGTTTCTTCCATATGCCGGTAATGGGCTCAAAACGCCTGTTTTGGGACTCTGCAGAGAAAGTGTTTGCAGACTGCTGAATCCACACACCGGTTTAACTCTGGAAGTGGAGTGCACACATTGACAACCGTTCTGTTAGATAGCTGCGTTTTGGATTTAGAAGCAGATATTTCCCTGTGCTTACTGCTGTTTCTTCCATACGCCGGTAATGGGCTGAAAACGCCTGTTTTGGGACTCTGCAGAGAAACTGTTTGCGGACTGCTGAATCCACACACGGGTTTAACTGTGGAAGTTGAGTGCACACATTGACAACCGTTCTGTTAGATAGCTGCGTTTTGGATTTAGAAGCAGATATTTCCCTGTCCTTACTGCTGTTTCTTCCATATGCCGGTAATGGGCTGAAAACGCCTGTTTTGGGACTCTGCAGAGAAAGTGTTTGCAGACTGCTGAATCCACACACGGGTTTAACTCTGGAAGTTGAGTGCACACATTGACAACCGTTCTGTTAGATAGCTGCGTTTTGGATTTAGAAGCAGATATTTCCCTGTGCTTACTGCTGTTTCTTCCATATGCCGGTAATGGGCTGAAAACGCCTGTTTTGGGACTCTGCAGAGAAAGTGTTTGCAGACTGCTGAATCCACAAGCGGGTTTAACTCTGGAAGTTGAGTGCACACTTTGACAAACGTTCTGTTAGATAGCTGCGTTTTGGATTTAGAAGCAGATATTTCCCTGTGCCTACTGCTATTTCTTCCATATGCCGGTAATGGGCTGAAAACGCCTGTTTTGGGACTCGGCAGAGAAAGTGTTTGCAGACTGTTGAATCCACACGCGGTTTTAACTCTGGAAGTTGAGTGCACACATTGACAACCGTTCTGTTAGATAGCTGCGTTTTGGATTTAGAAGCAGATATTTCCCTGTGCTTACTGCTGTTTCTTCCATATGCCGGTAATGGGCTGAAAACTCCTGTTTTGGGACTCTGCAGAGAAAGTTTTTGCAGACTGCTGAATCCACACACCGGTTTAACTCTGGAAGATGAGTGCACACATTGACAACCGTTCTGTTAGATAGGTGCTTTTTGGATTTAGAAGCAGATATTTCCCTGTTCTTACAGCTGTTTCTTCCATATGCCGGTAATGGGCTGAAAACGCCTGTTTTGGGACTCTGCAGAGAAAGTGTTTGCAGACTGCTGAATCCACACACGGGTTTAACTCTGGAAGTTGAGTGCACACATTGACAACCGTTCTGTTAGATAGCTGCGTTTTGGATTTAGAAGCAGATATTTCCCTGTGCTTACTGCTG
The DNA here is from genome assembly GCF_030222135.1 of Aotus nancymaae. Lineage (NCBI taxonomy): Eukaryota > Metazoa > Chordata > Mammalia > Primates > Aotidae > Aotus > Aotus nancymaae. The sequence continues at coordinate 153,222 of NW_026989258.1, forward strand.
TTTCTTCCATATGCCGGTAATGGGCTGAAAACGCCTGTTTTGGGACTCGGCAGAGAAAGTGTTTGCAGACTGCTGAATCGACACACGGGTTTAACTCTGGAAGTTGAGTGCACACATTGACAACCGTTCTGTTAGATAGCTGCGTTTTGGATTTAGAAGCAGATATTTCCCTGTGCTTACTGCTGTTTCTTCCAAATGCCGGTAATGGGTTGAAAACGCCTGTTTTGGGACTCTGCAGAGAAAGTGTTTGCAGACTGCTGAATCCACACACGGGTTTAACTCTGGAAGTTGAGTGCACACATTGACAACCGTTCTGTTAGATAGCTGCGTTTTGGATTTAGAAGCAGATATTTCCCTGTGCCTACTGCTGTTTCTTCCATATGCCGGTAATGGGCTGAAAACGCCTGTTTTGGGACTCTGCAGAGAAAGTGTTTGCAGACTGCTGAATCCACACACCGGTTTAACTCTGGAAGTTGAGTGAACACATTGAAAACCGTTCTGTTAGATAGCTGCGTTTTGGATTTAGAAGCAGATATTTCCCTGTGCTTACTGCGGTTTCTTCCATATGCCGGTAATGGGCTGAAAACGCCTGTTTTGGGACTCTGCAGAGAAAGTGTTTGCAGACTGCTGAATCCACACACGGGTTTAACTCTGGAAGTTGAGTGCACACAATGACAACCGTTCTGTTAGATAGCTGCGTTTTGGATTTAGAAGCAGATATTTCCCTGTGCTTACTGCTGTTTCTTCCATATGCCGGTAATGGGCTGAAAACGCCTGTTTTGGGACTCTGCATAGAAAGGGTTTGCAGACTGCTGAATCCACACACGGGTTTAACTCTGGAAGTTGAGTGCACACATTGACAACCGTTCTGTTAGATAGCTGCGTTTTGGATTTAGAAGCAGATATTTCCCTGTGCTTACTGCTGTTTCTTCCATATGCCGGAAATGGGTTGAAAACGCCTGTTTTGGGACTCAGCAGAGAAAGTGTTTGCAGACTGCTGAATCCACACACGGGTTTAACTCTGGAAGTTGAGTGCACACATTGACAACCGTTCTGTTAGATAGCTGCGTTTTGGATTTAGAAGCAGATATTTCCCTGTGCTTACTGCTGTTTCTTCCATATGCCGGTAATGGGTTGAAAACGCCTGTTTTGGGACTCTGCAGAGAAAGTGTTTGCAGACTGCTGAATCCACACACGGGTTTAACTCTGGAAGTTGAGTGCACACATTGACAACCGTTCTGTTAGATAGCTGCGTTTTGGATTTAGAAGCAGATATTTCCCTGTGCTTACTGCTGTTTCTTCCATATGCCCGTAGTGGGCTGAAAACGCCTGTTTTGGGACTCTGCAGAGAAAGTGTTTGCAGACTGCTGAATCCACACACGGGTTTAACTCTGGAAGTTGAGTGCACACATTGACAACCGTTCTGTTAGATAGCTGCGTTTTGGATTTAGAAGCAGATATTTCCCTGTGCTTACTGCTGTTTCTTCCATATGCCGGTAATGGGCTGAAAACACCTGTTTTGGGACTCTGCACAGAAAGGGTTTGCAGACTGTTGAATCGACACACGGGTTTAACTCTGGAAGTTGAGTGCACACATTGACAACCGTTCTGTTAGATAGTTGCGTTTTGGATTTAGAAGCAGATATTAACCTGTGCTTACTGCTGTTTCTTCCATATGCCGGTAATGGGCTGAAAACGCCTGTTTTGGGACTCTGCAGAGAAAGTGTTTGCAGACTGCTGAATCCACACACCGGTTTAACTCTGGAAGTTGAGTGCACACATTGACAACCGTTCTGTTAGATAGCTGCGTTTTGGGTTTAGAAGCAGATATTTCCCTGTGCTTACTGCTGTTTCTTCCATATGCCGGTAATGGGCTGAAAACGCCTGTTTTGGGACTCTGCAGAGAAAGTGTTTGCAGACTGCTGAATCCACACACGGGTTTAACTCTGGCAGTTGAGTGCATACATTGACAACCGTTCTGTTAGATAGCTGCGTTTTGGATTTAGAAGCAGATATTTCCCTGTGCTTACTGCTGTTTCTTCCATATGCCGGTAATGGGCTGAAAACGCCTGTTTTGGGACTCGGCAGAGAAAGTGTTTGCAGACTGCTGAATCCACACACGGGTTTAACTCTGGAAGTTGAGTGCACACATTGACAACCGTTCTGTTAGATAGCTGCGTTTTGGATTTAGAAGCAGATATTTCCCTGTGCTTACTGCTGTTTCTTCCATATGCCGGTAATGGGCTGAAAACGCCTGTTTTGGGACTCTGCAGAGAAAGTGTTTGCAGACTGCTGAATCCACACACGGGTTTAACTCTGGAAGTTGAGTGCACTCATTGACAACCGTTCTGTTAGATAGCTTTGTTTTGGATTTAGAAGCAGATATTTCCCTGTGCTGACTGCTGTTTCTATCATATGCCGGTAATGGGCTGAAAACGCCTGTTTTAGGACTCTGCAGAGAAAGTGTTTGCAGACTGCTGAATACACACACTGGTTTAACTCTGGAAGTTGAGTGCACACATTGACAACCGTTCTGTTAGATAGCTGCGTTTTGGATTTAGAAGCAGATATTTCCCTGTGCTTACTGCTGTTTCTTCCATATGCCGGTAATGGGCTGAAAACGCCTGTTTTGGGACTCTGCAGAGAAAGTGTTTGCAGACTGCTGAATCCACACACGGGTTTAACTCTGGAAGTTGAGTGCACACATTGACAACCGTTCTGTTAGGTAGCTGCGTTTTGGATTTAGAAGCAGATATTTCCCTGTGCTTACTGCTGTTTCTTCCATATGCCGGTAATGGGCTGAAAACGCCTGTTTTGGGACTCTGCACAGAAAGGGTTTGCAGACTGCTGAATCCACACATGAGTTTAACTCTGGAAGTTGAGTGCACACATTGACAACCGTTCTGTTAGATAGCTGCGTTTTGGATTTAGAAGCAGAGATTTCCCTGTGCTTACTGCTGTTTCTTCCATATGCCGGTAATGGGTTGAAAACGCCTGTTTTGGGACTCTGCAGAGAAAGTGTTTGCAGACTGCTGAATCCACACACGGGTTTAACTCTGGAAGTTGAGTGCACACATTGACAACCGTTCTGTTAGATAGCTGCGTTTTGGATTTAGAAGCAGATATTTCCCTGTGCTTACTGCTGTTTCTTCCATATGCCGGTAATGGGCTGAAAACGCCTGTTTTGGGACTCTGCAAAGAAAGGGTTTGCAGACTGCTGAATCCACACACGGGTTTAACTCTGGAAGTTGAGTGCACACATTGACAACCGTTCTGTTAGATAGCTGCGTTTTGGATTTAGAAGCAGATATTTCCCTGTGCTTACTGCTGTTTCTTCCATATGCCGGTAATGGGCTGAAAACGCCTGTTTTGGGACTCTGCACAGAAAGGGTTTACAGACTGCTGAATCCACACACGGGTTTAACTCTGGAAGTTGAGTGCACACATTGACAACCGTTCTGTTAGATAGCTGCGTTTTGGATTTAGAAGCAGATATTTCCCTGTGCTTACTGCTGTTTCTTCCATATGCCGGTAATGGGTTGAAAACGCCTGTTTTGGGACTCTGCAGAGAAAGTGTTTGCAGACTGCTGAATCCACACACGGGTTTAACTCTGGAAGTTGAGTGCACACATTGACAACCGTTCTGTTAGATAGGTGCGTTTTGGATTTAGAAGCAGATATTTCCCTGTGCTTACTGCTGTTTCTTCCATATGCCGGTAATGGGCTGAAAACGCCTGTTTTGGGACTCTGCACAGAAAGTGTTTGCAGACTGCTGAATCCACACACGGGTTTAACTCTGGAAGTTGAGTGCACACATTGACAACCATTCTGTTAGATAGCTGCGTTTTGAATTTAGAAGCAGATATTTCCCTGTGCTTACTGCTGTTTCTTCCATATGCCGGTAATGGGCTGAAAACGCCTGTTTTGGGACTCTGCACAGAAAGGGTTTGCAGACTGTTGAATCGACACACGGGTTTCACTCTGGAAGTTGAGTGCACACATTGACAACCGTTCTGTTAGATAGTTGCGTTTTGGATTTAGAAGCAGATATTTCCCTGTGCTTACTGCTGTTTCTTCCATATGCCGGTAATGGGCTGAAAACGCCTGTTTTGGGACTCTGCAGAGAAAGTGTTTGCAGACTGCTGAATCCACACACGGGTTTAACTCTGGAAGTTGAGTGCACACATTGACAAACGTTCTGTTAGATAGCTGCGTTTTGGATTTAGAAGGAGATATTTCCCTGTGCTTACTGCTGTTTCTTCCATATGCCGGTAATGGGCTGAAAACGCCTGTTTTGGGACTCTGCAGAGAAAGTGTTTGCAGACTGCTGAATCCACACACGGGTTTAACTCTGGAAGTTGAGTGCACACATTGACAACCGTTCTGTTAGATAGCTGCGTTTTGGATTTAGAAGCAGATATTTCCCTGTGCTTACTGCTGTTTCTTCCATATGCCGGTAATGGGTTGAAAACGCCTGTTTTGGGACTCTGCAGAGAAAGTGTTTGCAGACTGCTGAATCCACACACGGGTTTAACTCTGGAAGTTGAATGCACACATTGACAACCGTTCTGTTAGATAGCTGCGTTTTGGATTTAGAAGCAGATATTTCCCTGTGCTTACTGCTGTTTCTTCCATATGCCGGTAATGGGCTGAAAACGCCTGTTTTGGGACTCTGCCCAGAAAGTGTTTGCAGACTGCTGAATCCACACACGGGTTTAACTCTGGAAGTTGAGTGCACACATTGACAACCGTTCTGTTAGATAGCTGCGTTTTGGATTTAGAAGCAGATATTTCCCTGTGCTTACTGCTGTTTCTTCCATATGCCGGTAATGGGCTGAAAACGCCTGTTTTGGGACTCTGCACAGAAAGTGTTTGCAGACTGCTGAATCCACACAAGGGTTTAACTCTGTAAGTTGAGTGCACTCATTGACAACCGTTCTGTTAGATAGCTTTGTTTTGGATTTAGAAGCAGATATTTCCCTGTGCTGACTGCTGTTTCTATCATATGCCGGTAGTGGGCTGAAAACGCCTGTTTTGGGACTCTGCAGAGAAAGTGTTTGCAGACTGCTGAATCCACACACGGGTTTAACTCTGGAAGTTGAGTGCACACATTGACAACCGTTCTGTTAGATAGCTGCGTTTTGGATTTAGAAGCAGATATTTCCCTGTGCTTACTGCTGTTTCTTCCATATGCCGGTAATGGGCTGAAAACGCCTGTTTTGGGACTCTGCACAGAAAGGGGTTGCAGACTGCTGAATCCACACATGAGTTTAACTCTGGAAGTTGAGTGCACACATTGACAACCGTTCTGTTAGATAGCTGCGTTTTGGATTTAGAAGCAGAGATTTCCCTGTGCTTACTGCTGTTTCTTCCATATGCCGGTAATGGGATGAAAACGCCTGTTTTGGGACTCTGCAGAGAAAGTGTTTGCAGACTGCTGAATCCACACACGGGTTTAACTCTGGAAGTTGAGTGCACACATTGACAACCGTTCTGTTAGATAGCTGCGTTTTGGATTTAGAAGCAGATATTTCCCTGTGCTTACTGCTGTTTCTTCCATATGCCGGTAATGGGCTGAAAACGCCTGTTTTGGGACTCTGCACAGAAAGGGTTTGCAGACTGCTGAATCCACACACGGGTTTAACTCTGGAAGTGGAGTGCACACATTGACAACCGTTCTGTTAGATAGCTGCGTTTTGGATTTAGAAGCAGATATTTCCCTGTGCTTACTGCTGTTTCTTCCATATGCCGGTAATGGGCTGAAAACGCCTGTTTTGGGACTCTCCACAGAAAGGGTTTACAGACTGCTGAATCCACACACGGGTTTAACTCTGGACGTTGAGTGCACACATTGACAACCGTTCTGTTAGATAGCTGCGTTTTGGATTTAGAAGCAGATATTTCCCTGTGCTTACTGCTGTTTCTTCCATATGCCGGTAATGGGTTGAAAACGCCTGTTTTGGGACTCTGCAGAGAAAGTGTTTGCAGACTGCTGAATCCACACACGGGTTTAACTCTGGAAGTTGAGTGCACACATTGACAACCGTTCTGTTAGAAAGGTGCGTTTTGGATTTAGAAGCAGATATTTCCCTGTGCTTACTGCTGTTTCTTCCATATGCCGGTAGTGGGCTGAAAACGCCTGTTTTGGGACTCTGCACAGAAAGCGTTTGCAGACTGCTGAATCCACACACGGGTTTAACTCTGGAAGTTGAGTGCACACATTGACAACCGTTCTGTTAGATAGCTGCGTTTTGAATTTAGAAGCAGATATTTCCCTGTGCTTACTGCTGTTTCTTCCATATGCCGGTAATGGGCTGAAAACGCCTGTTTTGGGACTCTGCACAGAAAGGGTTTGCAGACTGTTGAATCGACACACGGGTTTCACTCTGGAAGTTGAGTGCACACATTGACAACCGTTCTGTTAGATAGTTGCGTTTTGGATTTAGAAGCAGATATTTCCCTGTGCTTACTGCTGTTTCTTCCATATGCCGGTAATGGGCTGAAAACGCCTGTTTTGGGACTCTGCAGAGAAAGTGTTTGCAGACTGCTGAATCCACACACGGGTTTAACTCTGGAAGTTGAGTGCACACATTGACAACCGTTCTGTTAGATAGCTGCGTTTTGGATTTAGAAGGAGATATTTCCCTGTGCTTACTGCTGTTTCTTCCATATGCCGGTAATGGGCTGAAAACGCCTGTTTTGGGACTCTGCAGAGAAAGTGTTTGCAGACTGCTGAATCCACACACGGGTTTAACTCTGGAAGTTGAGTGCACACATTGACAACCGTTCTGTTAGATAGCTGCGTTTTGGATTTAGAAGCAGATATTTCCCTGTGCTTACTGCTGTTTCTTCCTTATGCCGGTAATGGGTTGAAAACGCCTGTTTTGGGACTCTGCAGAGAAAGTGTTTGCAGACTGCTGAATCCACACACGGGTTTAACTCTGGAAGTTGAATGCACACATTGACAACCGTTCTGTTAGATAGCTGCGTTTTGGATTTAGAAGCAGATATTTCCCTGTGCTTACTGCTGTTTCTTCCATATGCCGGTAATGGGCTGAAAACGCCTGTTTTGGGACTCTGCACAGAAAGGGTTTGCAGACTGCTGAATCCACACACGGGTTTAACTCTGGAAGTTGAGTGCACACATTGACAACCGTTCTGTTAGATAGCTGCGTTTTGGATTTAGAAGCAGATATTTCCCTGTGCTTACTGCTGTTTCTTCCATATGCCGGTAATGGGCTGAAAACGCCTGTTTTGGGACTCTGCACAGAAAGTGTTTGCAGACTGCTGAATCCACACACGGGTTTAACTCTGTAAGTTGAGTGCACTCATTGACAACCGTTCTGTTAGATAGCTTTGTTTTGGATTTAGAAGCAGATATTTCCCTGTGCTGACTGCTGTTTCTATCATATGCCGGTAGTGGGCTGAAAACGCCTGTTTTGGGACTCTGCAGAGAAAGTGTTTGCAGACTGCTGAATCCACACACGGGTTTAACTCTGGAAGTTGAGTGCACACATTGACAACCGTTCTGTTAGATAGCTGCGTTTTGGATTTAGAAGCAGATATTTCCCTGTGCTTACTGCTGTTTCTTCCATATGCCGGTAATGGGCTGAAAACGCCTGTTTTGGGACTCTGCACAGAAAGGGGTTGCAGACTGCTGAATCCACACATGAGTTTAACTCTGGAAGTTGAGTGCACACATTGACAACCGTTCTGTTAGATAGCTGCGTTTTGGATTTAGAAGCAGATATTTCCCTGTGCTTACTGCTGTTTCTTCCATATGCCGGTAATGGGCTGAAAACGCCTGTTTTGGGACTCTGCACAGAAAGGGTTTGCAGACTGCTGAATCCACACACGGGTTTAACTCTGGAAGTGGAGTGCACACATTGACAACCGTTCTGTTAGATAGCTGCGTTTTGGATTTAGAAGCAGATATTTCCCTGTGCTTACTGCTGTTTCTTCCATATGCCGGTAATGGGCTGAAAACGCCTGTTTTGGGACTCTGCACAGAAAGGGTTTACAGACTGCTGAATCCACACACGGGTTTAACTCTGGACGTTGAGTGCACACATTGACAACCGTTCTGTTAGATAGCTGCGTTTTGGATTTAGAAGCAGATATTTCCCTGTGCTTACTGCTGTTTCTTCCATATGCCGGTAATGGGTTGAAAACGCCTGTTTTGGGACTCTGCAGAGAAAGTGTTTGCAGACTGCTGAATCCACACACGGGTTTAACTCTGGAAGTTGAGTGCACACATTGACAACCGTTCTGTTAGATAGGTGCGTTTTGGATTTAGAAGCAGATATTTCCCTGTGCTTACTGCTGTTTCTTCCATATGCCGGTAAAGGGCTGAAAACGCCTGTTTTGGGACTCTGCACAGAAAGCGTTTGCAGACTGCTGAATCCACACACGGGTTTAACTCTGGAAGTTGAGTGCACACATTGACAACCGTTCTGTTAGATAGCTGCGTTTTGAATTTAGAAGCAGATATTTCCCTGTGCTTACTGCTGTTTCTTCCATATGCCGGTAATGGGCTGAAAACGCCTGTTTTGGGACTCTGCACAGAAAGGGTTTGCAGACTGTTGAATCGACACACGGGTTTCACTCTGGAAGTTGAGTGCACACATTGACAACCGTTCTGTTAGATAGTTGCGTTTTGGATTTAGAAGCAGATATTTCCCTGTGCTTACTGCTGTTTCTTCCATATGCCGGTAATGGGCTGAAAACGCCTGTTTTGGGACTCTGCAGAGAAAGTGTTTGCAGACTGCTGAATCCACACACGGGTTTAACTCTGGAAGTTGAGTGCACACATTGACAACCGTTCTGTTAGATAGCTGCGTTTTGGATTTAGAAGGAGATATTTCCCTGTGCTTACTGCTGTTTCTTCCATATGCCGGTAATGGGTTGAAAACGCCTGTTTTGGGACTCTGCAGAGAAAGTGTTTGCAGACTGCTGAATCCACACACGGGTTTAACTCTGGAAGTTGAATGCACACATTGACAACCGTTCTGTTAGATAGCTGCGTTTTGGATTTAGAAGCAGATATTTCCCTGTGCTTACTGCTGTTTCTTCCATATGCCGGTAATGGGCTGAAAACGCCTGTTTTGGGACTCTGCACAGAAAGGGTTTGCAGACTGCTGAATCCACACACGGGTTTAACTCTGGAAGTTGAGTGCACACATTGACAACCGTTCTGTTAGATAGCTGCGTTTTGGATTTAGAAGCAGATATTTCCCTGTGCTTACTGCTGTTTCTTCCATATGCCGGTAATGGGCTGAAAACGCCTGTTTTGGGACTCTGCACAGAAAGTGTTTGCAGACTGCTGAATCCACACACGGGTTTAACTCTGTAAGTTGAGTGCACTCATTGACAACCGTTCTGTTAGATAGCTTTGTTTTGGATTTAGAAGCAGATATTTCCCTGTGCTGACTGCTGTTTCTATCATATGCCGGTAGTGGGCTGAAAACGCCTGTTTTGGGACTCTGCAGAGAAAGTGTTTGCAGACTGCTGAATCCACACACGGGTTTAACTCTGGAAGTTGAGTGCACACATTGACAACCGTTCTGTTAGATAGCTGCGTTTTGGATTTAGAAGCAGATATTTCCCTGTGCTTACTGCTGTTTCTTCCTTATGCCGGTAATGGGCTGAAAACGCCTGTTTTGGGACTCTGCACAGAAAGGGGTTGCAGACTGCTGAATCCACACATGAGTTTAACTCTGGAAGTTGAGTGCACACATTGACAACCGTTCTGTTAGATAGCTGCGTTTTGGATTTAGAAGCAGATATTTCCCTGTGCTTACTGCTGTTTCTTCCATATGCCGGTAATGGGATGAAAACGCCTGTTTTGGGACTCTGCAGAGAAAGTGTTTGCAGACTGCTGAATCCACACACGGGTTTAACTCTGGAAGTTGAGTGCACACATTGACAACCGTTCTGTTAGATAGCTGCGTTTTGGATTTAGAAGCAGATATTTCCCTGTGCTTACTGCTGTTTCTTCCATATGCCGGTAATGGGCTGAAAACGCCTGTTTTGGGACTCTGCACAGAAAGGGTTTGCAGACTGCTGAATCCACACACGGGTTTAACTCTGGAAGTGGAGTGCACACATTGACAACCGTTCTGTTAGATAGCTGCGTTTTGGATTTAGAAGCAGATATTTCCCTGTGCTTACTGCTGTTTCTTCCATATGCCGGTAATGGGCTGAAAACGCCTGTTTTGGGACTCTGCACAGAAAGGGTTTACAGACTGCTGAATCCACACACGGGTTTAACTCTGGACGTTGAGTGCACACATTGACAACCGTTCTGTTAGATAGCTGCGTTTTGGATTTAGAAGCAGATATTTCCCTGTGCTTACTGCTGTTTCTTCCATATGCCGGTAATGGGTTGAAAACGCCTGTTTTGGGACTCTGCAGAGAAAGTGTTTGCAGACTGCTGAATCCACACACGGGTTTAACTCTGGAAGTTGAGTGCACACATTGACAACCGTTCTGTTAGATAGCTGCGTTTTGAATTTAGAAGCAGATATTTCCCTGTGCTTACTGCTGTTTCATCCATATGCCGGTAATGGGCTGAAAACGCCTGTTTTGGGACTCTGCACAGAAAGGGTTTGCAGACTGTTGAATCGACACACGGGTTTCACTCTGGAAGTTGAGTGCACACATTGACAACCGTTCTGTTAGATAGTTGCGTTTTGGATTTAGAAGCAGATATTTCCCTGTGCTTACTGCTGTTTCTTCCATATGCCGGTAATGGGCTGAAAACGCCTGTTTTGGGACTCTGCAGAGAAAGTGTTTCCAGACTGCTGAATCCACACACCGGTTTAACTCTGGAAGTTGAGTGCACACATTGACAACCGTTCTGTTAGATAGCTGCGTTTTGGGTTTAGAAGCAGATATTTCCCTGTGCTTACTGCTGTTTCTTCCATATGCCGGTAATGGGCTGAAAACGCCTGTTTTGGGACTCTGCAGAGAAAGTGTTTGCAGACTGCTGAATCCACACACGGGTTTAACTCTGGAAGTTGAGTGCACACATTGACAACCGTTCTGTTAGATAGCTGCGTTTTGGATTTAGAAGCAGATATTTCCCTGTGCTTACTGCTGTTTCTTCCATATGCCGGTAATGGGTTGAAAACGCCTGTTTTGGGACTCTGCAGAGAATGTGTTTGCAGACTGCTGAATCCACACACGGGTTTAACTCTGGAAGTTGAATGCACACATTGACAACCGTTCTGTTAGATAGCTGCGTTTTGGATTTAGAAGCAGATATTTCCCTGTGCTTACTGCTGTTTCTTCCATATGCCGGTAATGGGCTGAAAACGCCTGTTTTGGGACTCTGCACAGAAAGGGTTTGCAGACTTCTGAATCCACACACGGGTTTAACTCTGGAAGTTGAGTGCACACATTGACAACCGTTCTGTTAGATAGCTGCGTTTTGGATTTAGAAGCAGATATTTCCCTGTGCTTACTGCTGTTTCTTCCATATGCCGGTAATGGGCTGAAAACGCCTGTTTTGGGACTCTGCACAGAAAGTGTTTGCAGACTGCTGAATCCACACACGGGTTTAACTCTGGAAGTTGAGTGCACTCATTGACAACCGTTCTGTTAGATAGCTTTGTTTTGGATTTAGAAGCAGATATTTCCCTGTGCTGACTGCTGTTTCTATCATATGCCGGTAATGGGCTGAAAACGCCTCTTTTAGGACTCTGCAGAGAAAGTGTTTGCAGACTGCTGAATCCACACACTGGTTTAACTCTGGAAGTTGAGTGCACACATTGACAACCGTTTTGTTAGATAGCTGCGTTTTGGATTTAGAAGCAGATATTTCCCTGTGCTTACTGCTGTTTCTTCCATATGCCGGTAATGGGCTGAAAACGCGTGTTTTAGGACTCTGCAGAGAAAATGTTTGTGGACTGCTGAATCCACACACGGGTTTAACTCTGGAAGGTGAGTGCACACATTGACAACCGTTCTGTTAGAGAGCTGCGTTTTGGATTTAGAAGCAGATATTTCCCTGTGCTTACTGCTGTTTCTTCCATATGCCGGTAATGGGCTGAAAACGCCTGTTTTGGGACTCTACAGAGAAAGTGTTTGCAGACTGCTGAATCCACACACGGGTTTTACTCTGGAAGGTGAGTGCACACATTGACAACCGTTCTGTTAGATAGCTGCGTTTTGGATTTAGAAGCAGATATTTCCCTGTGCTTACTGCTGTTTCTACCATATGCCGGTAATGGGCTGAAAACGCCTGTTTTGGGACTCTGCAGAGAAAGTGTTTGCAGACTTCTGAATCCACAAGCGGGTTTAACTCTGGAAGTTGAGTGCACACTTTGACAAACGTTCTGTTAGATAGCTGCGTTTTGGATTTAGAAGCAGATATTTCCCTGTGCTTACTGCTGTTTCTTCCATATGCCAGTAATGGGCTGAAAACGCCTGTTTTGGGACTCGGCAGAGAAAGTGTTTGCAGACTGCTGAATCCACACGCGGTTTTAACTCTGGAAGTTGAGTGCACACATTGACAACCGTTCTGTTAGATAGCTGCGTTTTGGGTTTAGAAGCAGATATTTCCCTGTGCTTACTGCTGTTTCTTCCATATGCCGGTAATGGGCTGAAAACGCCTGTTTTGGGACTCTGCAGAGAAAGTGTTTGCAGACTGCTGAATCCACACACCGGTTTAACTCTGGAAGTTGAGTGCACACATTGACAACCGTTCTGTTAGATAGGTGCTTTTTGGATTTAGAAGCAGATATTTCCCTGTTCTTACTGCTGTTTCTTCCATATGCCGGTAATGGGCTGAAAACGCCTGTTTTGGGACTCTGCAGAGAAAGTGTTTGCAGACTGCTGAATCCACACACGGGTTTAACTCTGGAAGTTGAGTGCACACATTGACAACCGTTCTGTTAGATAGCTGCGTTTTGGATTTAGAAGCAGATATTTCCCTGTGCTTACTGCTGTTTCTTCCATATGCCGGTAAAGGGCTGAAAACGCCTGTTTTGGGACTCTGCACAGAAAGGGTTTGCAGACTGCTGAATCCACACACGGGTTTAACTCTGGAAGTTGAGTGCACACATTGACAACCGTTCTGTTAGATAGCTGCGTTTTGGATTTAGAAGCAGATATTTTCCTGTGCTTACTGCTGTTTCTTCCATATGCCGGTAATGGGTTGAAAACGCCTGTTTTGGGACTCTGCAGAGAAAGTGTTTGCAGACTGCTGAATCGACACACGGGTTTAACTCTGGAAGTTGAGTGCACACATTGACAACCGTTCTGTTAGGTAGCTGCGTTTTGGATTTAGAAGCAGATATTTCCCTGTGCTTACTGCTGTTTCTTCCATATGCCGGTAATGGGCTGAAAACGCCTGTTTTGGGACTCTGCACAGAAAGGGTTTGCAGACTGCTGAATCCACACACGGGTTTAACTCTGGAAGTTGAGTGCACACATTGACAACCGTTCTGTTAGATAGCTGCGTTTTGGATTTAGAAGCAGATACTTCCCTGTGCTTACTGCTGTTTCTTCCATATGCCGGTAATGGGTTGAAAACGCCTGTTTTGGGACTCTGCAGAGAAAGTGTTTGCAGACCGCTGAATCCACACACGGGTTTAACTCTGGAAGTTGAGTGCACACATTGACAACCGTTCTGTTAGATAGCTGCGTTTTGGATTTAGAAGCAGATATTTCCCTGTGCTTACTGCTGTTTCTTCCATATGCCGGTAATGGGCTGAAAACGCCTGTTTTGGGACTCTGCACAGAAAGGGTTTGCAGACTGCTGAATCCACACACGGGTTTAACTCTGGAAGTTGAGTGCACACATTGTCAACCGTTCTGTTAGATAGCTGCGTTTTGGATTTAGAAGCAGATATTTCCCTGTGCTTACTGCTGTTTCTTCCATATGCCGGTAATGGGCTGAAAACGCCTGTTTTGGGACTCTGCACAGAAAGGGTTTGCAGACTGCTGAATCCACACACGGGTTTAACTCTGGAAGTTGAGTGCACACATTGACAACCGTTCTGTCAGATAGCTGCGTTGTGGATTTAGAAGCAGATATTTCCCTGTGCTTACTGCTGTTTCTTCCATATGCCGGTAATGGGCTGAAAACGCCTGTTGTGGGACTCTGCAGAGAAAGTGTTTGCAGACTGCTGAATCCACACCCGGGTTTAACTCTGGAAGTTGAGTGCACACATTGACAACCGTTCTGTTAGATAGCTGCGTTTTGGATTTAGAAGCAGATATTTCCCTGTGCTTACTACTGTTTCTTCCATATGCCGGTAATGGGCTGAAAACGCCTGTTTTGGGACTCTGCAGAGAAAGGATTTGCAGACTGCTGAATCCACACACGGGTTTAACTCTGGAAGTTGAGTGCACACATTGACAACCGTTCTGTTAGATAGCTGCGTTTTGGATTTAGAAGCAGATATTTCCCTGTGCTTACTGCTGATTCTTCCATATGCCGGTAATGGGCTGAAAACGCCTGTTTTGGGATTCTGCAGAGAAAGTGTTTGCAGACTGCTGAATCCACACCCGGGTTTAACTCTGGAAGTTGAGTGCACACATTGTCAACCGTTCTTTTAGATAGCTGCGTTTTGGATTTAGAAGCAGATATTTCCCTGTGCTTACTGCTGTTTCTTCCATATGCCGGTAATGGGCTGAAAACGCCTGTTTTGGGACTCTGCAGAGAAAGTGTTTGCAGACTGCTGAATCCACACACGGGTTTAACTCTGGAAGTTGAGTGCACACATTGACAACCGTTCTGTTAGATAGCTGCGTTTTGGATTTAGAAGCAGATATTTCCCTGTGCTTACTGCTGTTTCTTCCATATGCCGGTAATGGGTTGAAAACGCCTGTTTTGGGACTCTGCAGAGAAAGTGTTTGCAGACTGCTGAATCCACACACGGGTTTAACTCTGGAAGTTGAGTGCACACATTGACAACCGTTCTGTTAGGTAGCTGCGTTTTGGATTTAGAAGCAGATATTTCCCTGTGCTTACTGCTGTTTCTTCCATATGCCGGTAATGGGCTGAAAACGCCTGTTTTGGGACTCTGCACAGAAAGGGTTTGCAGACTGCTGAATCCACACACGGGTTTAACTCTGGAAGTTGAGTGCACACATTGACAACCGTTCTGTTAGATAGCTGCGTTTTGGATTTAGAAGCAGATACTTCCCTGTGCTTACTGCTGTTTCTTCCATATGCCGGTAATGGGTTGAAAACGCCTGTTTTGGGACTCTGCAGAGAAAGTGTTTGCAGACTGCTGAATCCACACACGGGTTTAACTCTGGAAGTTGAGTGCACACATTGACAACCGTTCTGTTAGATAGCTGCGTTTTGGATTTAGAAGCAGATATTTCCCTGTGCTTACTGCTGTTTCTTCCATATGCTGGTAATGGGCTGAAAACGCCTGTTTTGGGACTCTGCACAGAAAGGGTTTGCAGACTGCTGAATCCACACACCGGTTTAACTCTGGAAGTTGAGTGCACACATTGACAACCGTTCTGTTAGATAGCTGCGTTTTGGATTTAGAAGCAGATATTTCCCTGTGCTTACTGCTGTTTCTTCCATATGCCGGTAATGGGCTGAAAACGCCTGTTTTGGGACTCTGCACAGAAAGGGTTTGCAGACTGCTGAATCCACACACGGGTTTACCTCTGGAAGTTGAGTGCACACATTGACAACCGTTCTGTCAGATAGCTGCGTTGTGGATTTAGAAGCAGATATTTCCCTGTGCTTACTGCTGTTTCTTCCATATGCCGGTAATGGGCTGAAAACGCCTGTTGTGGGACTCTGCAGAGAAAGTGTTTGCAGACTGCTGAATCCACACCCGGGTTTAACTCTGGAAGTTGAGTGCACACATTGACAACCGTTCTGTTAGATAGCTGCGTTTTGGATTTAGAAGCAGATATTTCCCTGTGCTTACTACTGTTTCTTCCATATGCCGGTAATGGGCTGAAAACGCCTGTTTTGGGACTCTGCACAGAAAGGGTTTGCAGACTGCTGAATCCACACACGGGTTTAACTCTGGAAGTTGAGTGCACACATTGACAACCGTTCTGTTAGATAGCTGCGTTTTGGATTTAGAAGCAGATATTTCCCTGTGCTTACTGCTGTTTCTTCCATATGCCGGTAATGGTCTGAAAACGCCTGTTTTGGGACTCTGCAGAGAAAGTGTTTGCAGACTGCTGAATCCACACACGGGTTTAACTCTGGAAGTTGAGTGCACACATTGACAACCGTTCTGTTAGATAGCTGCGTTTTGGATTTAGAAGCAGATATTTCCCTGTGCTTACTGCTGTTTCTTCCATATGCCGGTAATGGGCTGAAAACGCCTGTTTTGGGACTCTGCAGAGAAAGTGTTTGCAGACTGCTGAATCCACACACGGGTTTAACTCTGGAAGTTGAGTGCACACATTGACAACCGTTCTGTTAGATAGCTGCGTTTTGGATTTAGAAGGAGATATTTCCCTGTGCTTACTGCTGTTTCTACCATATGCCGGTAATGGGCTGAAAACGCCTGTTTTGGGACTCTGCAGAGAAAGTGTTTGCGGACTGCTGAATCCACACACGGGTTTAACTCTGGAAGTTGAGTGCACACATTGACAACCGTTCTGTTAGATAGCTGCGTTTTGGATTTAGAAGCAGATATTTCCCTGTGCTTACTGCTGTTTCTTCCATATGCCGGTAATGGGCTGAAAACGCCTGTTTTGGGACTCTGCAGAGAAAGTGTTTGCAGACTGCTGAATCCACACACGGGTTTAACTCTGGAAGTTGAGTGCACACATTGACAACCGTTCTGTTAGATAGCTGCGTTTTGGATTTAGAAGCAGATATTTCCCTGTGCTTACTGCTGTTTCTTCCATATGCCGGTAATGGGCTGAAAACGCCTGTTTTGGGACTCTGCACAGAAAGTGTTTGCAGACTGCTGAATCCACACACGGGTTTAACTCTGGAAGTTGAGTGCACACATTGACAACCGTTCTGTTAGATAGCTGCGTTTTGGATTTAGAAGCAGATATTTCCCTGTGCCTACTGCTGTTTCTTCCATATGCCGGTAATGGGCTGAAAACGCCTGTTTTGGGACTCTGCAGAGAAAGTGTTTGCAGACTGCTGAATCCACACACGGGTTTAACTCTGGAAGTTGAGTGCACACATTGACAACCGTTCTGTTAGATAGCTGCATTTTGGATTTAGAAGCAGATATTTCCCTGTGCTTACTGCTGTTTCTTCCATATGCCGCTAATGGGCTGAAAACGCTTGTTTTGGGACTCAGCAGAGAAAGTGTTTGCAGACTGCTGAATACACACACGGGATTAACTCTGGAAGTTGAGTGCACACATTGACAACCGTTCTGTTAGATAGCTGCGTTTTGGATTTAGAAGCAGATATTTCCCTGTGCTTACTGCTGTTTCTTCCATATGCCGGTAATGGGCTGAAAACGCCTGTTTTGGGACTCTGCACAGAAAGTGTTTGCAGACTGCTGAATCGACACACGGGTTTAACTCTGGAAGTTGAGTGCACACATTGACAACCGTTCTGTTAGACAGCTGCGTTTTGGATTTAGAAGCAGATATTTCCCTGTGCTTACTGCTGTTTCTTCCATATGCCGGTAATGGGCTGAAAACGCCTGTTTTGGGACTCTGCAGAGAAAGTGTTTGCAGGCTGCTGAATCCACACACGGGTTTAACTCTGGAAGTTGAGTGCACACATTGACAACCGTTCTGTTAGATAGCTGCGTTTTGGATTTAGAAGCAGATATTTCCCTGTGCTTACTGCTGTTTCTTCCATATGCCGGTAATGGGCTGAAAACGCCTGTTTTGTGACTCTGCACAGAAAGGGTTTGCAGACTGCTGAATCCACACACGGGTTTAACTCTGGAAGTTGAGTGCACACATTGACAACCGTTCTGTTAGATAGCTGCGTTTTGGATTTAGAAGCAGATATTTCCCTGTGCTTACTGCTGTTTCTTCCACATGCCGGTAATGGGCTGAAAACGCCTGTTTTGGGACTCTGCAGAGAAAGTGTTTGCAGACTGCTGAATCAACACACGGGTTTAACTCTGGAAGTTGAGTGCACACATTGACAACCGTTCTGTTAGATAGCTGCGTTTTGGATTTAGAAGCAGATATTTCCCTGTGCTTACTGCTGTTTCTTCCATATGCCGGTAATGGGCTGAAAACGCCTGTTTTGGGACTCTGCAGAGAAAGTGTTTGCAGACTGCTGAATCCACACACGGGTTTAACTCTGGAAGTTGAGTGCACACATTGACAACCGTTCTGTTAGATAGCTGCGTTTTGGATTTAGAAGCAGATATTTCCCTGTGCTTACTGCTGTTTCTTCCATATGCCGGTAATGGGCTGAAAACGCCTGTTTTGGGACTCTGCAGAGAAAGTGTTTGCAGACTGCTGAATCCACACACGGGTTTAACTCTGGAAGTTGAGTGCACACATTGACAACCGTTCTGTTAGATAGCTGCGTTTTGGATTTTGAAGCAGATATTTCCCTGTGCTTACTGCTGTTTCTTCCATATGCCGGTAATGGGCTGAAAACGCCTGTTTTGGGACTCTGCAGAGAAAGTGTTTGCAGACTGCTGAATCCACACACGGGTTTAACTCTGGAAGTTGAGTGCACACATTGACAACCGTTCTGTTAGATAGCTGCGTTTTGGATTTAGAAGCAGATATTTCCCTGTGCTTACTGCTGTTTCTTCCATATGCCGGTAATGGGCTGAAAACGCCTGTTTTGGGACTCTGCAGAGAAAGTGTTTGCGGACTGCTGAATCGACAGACGGGTTTAACTCTGGAAGTTGAGTGCACACATTGACAACCGTTCTGTTAGATAGCTGCGTTTTGGATTTAGAAGCAGATATTTCCCTGTGCTTACTGCTGTTTCTTCCATATGCCGGTAATGGGCTGAAAACGCCTGTTTTCGGACTCTGCAGAGAAAGTGTTTGCAGACTGCTGAATCCACACACGGGTTTAACTCTGGAAGTTGAGTGCACACATTGACAACCGTTCTGTTAGATAGCTGCGTTTTGGATTTAGAAGCAGATATTTCCCTGTGCTTACTGCTGTTTCTTCCATATGCCGGTAATGGGCTGAAAACGCCTGTTTTGGGACTCTGCACAGAAAGTGTTTGCAGACTGCTGAATCCACACACGGGTTTCACTCTGGAAGTTGAGTGCACACATTGACAACCGTTCTGTTAGATAGTTGCGTTTTGGATTTAGAAGCAGATATTTCCCTGTGCTTACTGCTGTTTCTTCCATATGCCGGTAATGGGCTGAAAACGCCTGTTTTGGGACTCTGCAGAGAAAGTGTTTGCAGACTGCTGAATCCACACACCGGTTTAACTCTGGAAGTTGAGTGCACACATTGACAACCGTTCTGTTAGATAGCTGCGTTTTGGGTTTAGAAGCAGATATTTCCCTGTGCTTACTGCTGTTTCTTCCATATGCCGGTAATGGGCTGAAAACGCCTGTTTTGGGACTCTGCAGAGAAAGTGTTTGCAGACTGCTGAATCCACACACGGGTTTAACTCTGGAAGTTGAGTGCACACATTGACAACCGTTCTGTTAGATAGCTGCGTTTTGGATTTAGAAGCAGATATTTCCCTGTGCTTACTGCTGTTTCTTCCATATGCCGGTAATGGGTTGAAAACGCCTGTTTTGGGACTCTGCAGAGAAAGTGTTTGCAGACTGCTGAATCCACACACGGGTTTAACTCTGGAAGTTGAATGCACACATTGACAACCGTTCTGTTAGATAGCTGCGTTTTGGATTTAGAAGCAGATATTTCCCTGTGCTTACTGCTGTTTCTTCCATATGCCGGTAATGGGCTGAAAACGCCTGTTTTGGGACTCTGCACAGAAAGGGTTTGCAGACTTCTGAATCCACACACGGCTTTAACTCTGGAAGTTGAGTGCACACATTGACAACCGTTCTGTTAGATAGCTGCGTTTTGGATTTAGAAGCAGATATTTCCCTGTGCTTACTGCTGTTTCTTCCATATGCCGGTAATGGGCTGAAAACGCCTGTTTTGGGACTCTGCACAGAAAGTGTTTGCAGACTGCTGAATCCACACACGGGTTTAACTCTGGAAGTTGAGTGCACTCATTGACAACCGTTCTGTTAGATAGCTTTGTTTTGGATTTAGAAGCAGATATTTCCCTGTGCTGACTGCTGTTTCTATCATATGCCGGTAATGGGCTGAAAACGCCTCTTTTAGGACTCTGCAGAGAAAGTGTTTGCAGACTGCTGAATCCACACACTGGTTTAACTCTGGAAGTTGAGTGCACACATTGACAACCGTTTTGTTAGATAGCTGCGTTTTGGATTTAGAAGCAGATATTTCCCTGTGCTTACTGCTGCTTCTTCCATATGCCGGTAATGGGCTGAAAACGCGTGTTTTAGGACTCTGCAGAGAAAATGTTTGTGGACTGCTGAATCCACACACGGGTTTAACTCTGGAAGTTGAGTGCACACATTGACAACCGTTCTGTTAGAGAGCTGCGTTTTGGATTTAGAAGCAGATATTTCCCTGTGCTTACTGCTGTTTCTTCCATATGCCGGTAATGGGCTGAAAACGCCTGTTTTGGGACTCTACAGAGAAAGTGTTTGCAGACTGCTGAATCCACACACGGGTTTTACTCTGGAAGGTGAGTGCACACATTGACAACCGTTCTGTTAGATAGCTGCGTTTTGGATTTAGAAGCAGATATTTCCCTGTGCTTACTGCTGTTTCTACCATATGCCGGTAATGGGCTGAAAACGCCTGTTTTGGGACTCTGCAGAGAAAGTGTTTGCAGACTTCTGAATCCACAAGCGGGTTTAACTCTGGAAGTTGAGTGCACACTTTGACAAACGTTCTGTTAGATAGCTGCGTTTTGGATTTAGAAGCAGATATTTCCCTGTGCTTACTGCTGTTTCTTCCATATGCCGGTAATGGGCTGAAAACGCCTGTTTTGGGACTCTGCAGAGAAAGGATTTGCAGACTGCTGAATCCACACACGGGTTTAACTCTGGAAGTTGAGTGCACACATTGACAACCGTTCTGTTAGATAGCTGCGTTTTGGATTTAGAAGCAGATATTTCCCTGTGCTTACTGCTGTTTCTTCCATATGCCGGTAATGGGTTGAAAACGCCTGTTTTGGGACTCTGCAGAGAAAGTGTTTGCAGACTGCTGAATCCACACACGGGTTTAACTCTGGAAGTTGAATGCACACATTGACAACCGTTCTGTTAGATAGCTGCGTTTTGGATTTAGAAGCAGATATTTCCCTGTGCTTACTGCTGTTTCTTCCATATGCCGGTAATGGGCTGAAAACGCCTGTTTTGGGACTCTGCACAGAAAGGGTTTGCAGACTTCTGAATCCACACACGGGTTTAACTCTGGAAATTGAGTGCACACATTGACAACCGTTCTGTTAGATAGCTGCGTTTTGGATTTAGAAGCAGATATTTCCCTGTGCTTACTGCTGTTTCTTCCATATGCCGGTAATGGGCTGAAAACGCCTGTTTTGGGACTCTGCACAGAAAGTGTTTGCAGACTGCTGAATCCACACACGGGTTTAACTCTGGAAGTTGAGTGCACTCATTGACAACCGTTCTGTTAGATAGCTTTGTTTTGGATTTAGAAGCAGATATTTCCCTGTGCTGACTGCTGTTTCTATCATATGCCGGTAATGGGCTGAAAACGCCTCTTTTAGGACTCTGCAGAGAAAGTGTTTGCAGACTGCTGAATCCACACACTGGTTTAACTCTGGAAGTTGAGTGCACACATTGACAACCGTTTTGTTAGATAGCTGCGTTTTGGATTTAGAAGCAGATATTTCCCTGTGCTTACTGCTGTTTCTTCCCTATGCCGGTAATGGGCTGCAAACGCGTGTTTTAGGACTCTGCAGAGAAAATGTTTGTGGACTGCTGAATCCACACACGGGTTTAACTCTGGAAGGTGAGTGCACACATTGACAACCGTTCTGTTAGAGAGCTGCGTTTTGGATTTAGAAGCAGATATTTCCCTGTGCTTACTGCTGTTTCTTCCATATGCCGGTAATGGGCTGAAAACGCCTGTTTTGGGACTCTACAGAGAAAGTGTTTGCAGACTGCTGAATCCACACACGGGTTTTACTCTGGAAGGTGAGTGCACACATTGACAACCGTTCTGTTAGATAGCTGCGTTTTGGATTTAGAAGCAGATATTTCCCTGTGCTTACTGCTGTTTCTACCATATGCCGGTAATGGGCTGAAAACGCCTGTTTTGGGACTTTGCAGAGAAAGTGTTTGCAGACTTCTGAATCCACAAGCGGGTTTAACTCTGGTAGTTGAGTGCACACTTTGACAAACGTTCTGTTAGATAGCTGCGTTTTGGATTTAGAAGCAGATATTTCCCTGTGCTTACTGCTGTTTCTTCCATATGCCAGTAATGGGCTGAAAACGCCTGTTTTGGGACTCGGCAGAGAAAGTGTTTGCAGACTGCTGAATCCACACGCGGTTTTAACTCTGGAAGTTGAGTGCACACATTGACAACCGTTCTGTTAGATAGCTGCGTTTTGGGTTTAGAAGCAGATATTTCCCTGTGCTTACTGCTGTTTCTTCCATATGCCGGTAATGGGCTGAAAACGCCTGTTTTGGGACTCTGCAGAGAAAGTGTTTGCAGACTGCTGAATCCACACACCGGTTTAACTCTGGAAGTTGAGTGCACACATTGACAACCGTTCTGTTAGATAGGTGCTTTTTGGATTTAGAAGCAGATATTTCCCTGTTCTTACTGCTGTTTCTTCCATATGCCGGTAATGGGCTGAAAACGCCTGTTTTGGGACTCTGCAGAGAAAGTGTTTGCAGACTGCTGAATCCACACACGGGTTTAACTCTGGAAGTTGAGTGCACACATTGACAACCGTTCTGTTAGATAGCTGCGTTTTGGATTTAGAAGCAGATATTTCCCTGTGCTTACTGCTGTTTCTTCCATATGCCGGTAAAGGGCTGAAAACGCCTGTTTTGGGACTCTGCACAGAAAGGGTTTGCAGACTGCTGAATCCACACACGGGTTTAACTCTGGAAGTTGAGTGCACACATTGACAACCGTTCTGTTAGATAGCTGCGTTTTGGATTTAGAAGCAGATATTTTCCTGTGCTTACTGCTGTTTCTTCCATATGCCGGTAATGGGTTGAAAACGCCTGTTTTGGGACTCTGCAGAGAAAGTGTTTGCAGACTGCTGAATCCACACACGGGTTTAACTCTGGAAGTTGAGTGCACACATTGACAACCGTTCTGTTAGGTAGCTGCGTTTTGGATTTAGAAGCAGATATTTCCCTGTGCTTACTGCTGTTTCTTCCATATGCCGGTAATGGGCTGAAAACGCCTGTTTTGGGACTCTGCACAGAAAGGGTTTGCAGACTGCTGAATCCACACACGGGTTTAACTCTGGAAGTTGAGTGCACACATTGACAACCGTTCTGTTAGATAGCTGCGTTTTGGATTTAGAAGCAGATACTTCCCTGTGCTTACTGCTGTTTCTTCCATATGCCGGTAATGGGTTGAAAACGCCTGTTTTGGGACTCTGCAGAGAAAGTGTTTGCAGACTGCTGAATCCACACACGGGTTTAACTCTGGAAGTTGAGTGCACACATTGACAACCGTTCTGTTAGATAGCTGCGTTTTGGATTTAGAAGCAGATATTTCCCTGTGCTTACTGCTGTTTCTTCCATATGCCGGTAATGGGCTGAAAACGCCTGTTTTGGGACTCTGCACAGAAAGTGTTTGCAGACTGCTGAATCCACACACGGGTTTAACTCTGGAAGTTGAGTGCACACATTGACAACCGTTCTGTTAGATAGCTGCGTTTTGGATTTAGAAGCAGATATTTCCCTGTGCTTACTGCTGTTTCTTCCATATGCCGGTAATGGGCTGAAAACGCCTGTTTTGGGACTCTGCACAGAAAGGGTTTGCAGACTGCTGAATCCACACACGGGTTTAACTCTGGAAGTTGAGTGCACACATTGACAACCGTTCTGTCAGATAGCTGCGTTGTGGATTTAGAAGCAGATATTTCCCTGTGCTTACTGCTGTTTCTTCCATATGCCGGTAATGGGCTGAAAACGCCTGTTGTGGGACTCTGCAGAGAAAGTGTTTGCAGACTGCTGAATCCACACCCGGGTTTAACTCTGGAAGTTGAGTGCACACATTGACAACCGTTCTGTTAGATAGCTGCGTTTTGGATTTAGGAGCAGATATTTCCCTGTGCTTACTACTGTTTCTACCATATGCCGGTAATGGGCTGAAAACGCCTGTTTTGGGACTCTGCAGAGAAAGGATTTGCAGACTGCTGAATCCACACACGGGTTTAACTCTGGAAGTTGAGTGCACACATTGACAACCGTTCTGTTAGATAGCTGCGTTTTGGATTTAGAAGCAGATATTTCCCTGTGCTTACTGCTGATTCTTCCATATGTCGGTAATGGGCTGAAAACGCCTGTTTTGGGATTCTGCAGAGAAAGTGTTTGCAGACTGCTGAATCCACACCCGGGTTTAACTCTGGAAGTTGAGTGCACACATTGTCAACCGTTCTTTTAGATAGCTGCGTTTTGGATTTAGAAGCAGATATTTCCCTGTGCTTACTGCTGTTTCTTCCATATGCCGGTAATGGGCTGAAAACGCCTGTTTTGGGACTCTGCAGAGAAAGTGTTTGCAGACTGCTGAATCCACACACGGGTTTAACTCTGGAAGTTGAGTGCACACATTGACAACCGTTCTGTTAGATAGCTGCGTTTTGGATTTAGAAGCAGATATTTCCCTGTGCTTACTGCTGTTTCTTCCATATGCCGGTAATGGGTTGAAAACGCCTGTTTTGGGACTCTGCAGAGAAAGTGTTTGCAGACTGCTGAATCCACACACGGGTTTAACTCTGGAAGTTGAGTGCACACATTGACAACCGTTCTGTTAGGTAGCTGCGTTTTGGATTTAGAAGCAGATATTTCCCTGTGCTTACTGCTGTTTCTTCCATATGCCGGTAATGGGCTGAAAACGCCTGTTTTGGGACTCTGCACAGAAAGGGTTTGCAGACTGCTGAATCCACACACGGGTTTAACTCTGGAAGTTGAGTGCACACATTGACAACCGTTCTGTTAGATAGCTGCGTTTTGGATTTAGAAGCAGATACTTCCCTGTGCTTACTGCTGTTTCTTCCATATGCCGGTAATGGGTTGAAAACGCCTGTTTTGGGACTCTGCAGAGAAAGTGTTTGCAGACTGCTGAATCCACACACGGGTTTAACTCTGGAAGTTGAGTGCACACATTGACAACCGTTCTGTTAGATAGCTGCGTTTTGGATTTAGAAGCAGATATTTCCCTGTGCTTACTGCTGTTTCTTCCATATGCTGGTAATGGGCTGAAAACGCCTGTTTTGGGACTCTGCACAGAAAGGGTTTGCAGACTGCTGAATCCACACACCGGTTTAACTCTGGAAGTTGAGTGCACACATTGACAACCGTTCTGTTAGATAGCTGCGTTTTGGATTTAGAAGCAGATATTTCCCTGTGCTTACTGCTGTTTCTTCCATATGCCGGTAATGGGCTGAAAACGCCTGTTTTGGGACTCTGCACAGAAAGGGTTTGCAGACTGCTGAATCCACACACGGGTTTACCTCTGGAAGTTGAGTGCACACATTGACAACCGTTCTGTCAGATAGCTGCGTTGTGGATTTAGAAGCAGATATTTCCCTGTGCTTACTGCTGTTTCTTCCATATGCCGGTAATGGGCTGAAAACGCCTGTTGTGGGACTCTGCAGAGAAAGTGTTTGCAGACTGCTGAATCCACACCCGGGTTTAACTCTGGAAGTTGAGTGCACACATTGACAACCGTTCTGTTAGATAGCTGCGTTTTGGATTTAGAAGCAGATATTTCCCTGTGCTTACTACTGTTTCTTCCATATGCCGGTAATGGGCTGAAAACGCCTGTTTTGGGACTCTGCAGAGAAAGGATTTGCAGACTGCTGAATCCACACACGGGTTTAACTCTGGAAGTTGAGTGCACACATTGACAACCGTTCTGTTAGATAGCTGCGTTTTGGATTTAGAAGCAGATATTTCCCTGTGCTTACTGCTGTTTCTTCCATATGCCGGTAATGGTCTGAAAACGCCTGTTTTGGGACTCTGCAGAGAAAGTGTTTGCAGACTGCTGAATCCACACACGGGTTTAACTCTGGAAGTTGAGTGCACACATTGACAACCGTTCTGTTAGATAGCTGCGTTTTGGATTTAGAAGCAGATATTTCCCTGTGCTTACTGCTGTTTTTTACATATGCCGGTAATGGGCTGAAAACGCCTGTTTTGGGACTCTGCAGAGAAAGTGTTTGCAGACTGCTGAATCCACACACGGGTTTAACTCTGGAAGTTGAGTGCACACATTGACAACCGTTCTGTTAGATAGCTGCGTTTTGGATTTAGAAGGAGATATTTCCCTGTGCTTACTGCTGTTTCTTCCATATGCCGGTAATGGGCTGAAAACGCCTGTTTTGGGACTCTGCAGAGAAAGTGTTTGCGGACTGCTGAATCCACACACGGGTTTAACTCTGGAAGTTGAGTGCACACATTGACAACCGTTCTGTTAGATAGCTGCGTTTTGGATTTAGAAGCAGATATTTCCCTGTGCTTACTGCTGTTTCTTCCATATGCCGGTAATGGGCTGAAAACGCCTGTTTTGGGACTCTGCAGAGAAAGTGTTTGCAGACTGCTGAATCCACACACGGCTTTAACTCTGGAAGTTGAGTGCACACATTGACAACCGTTCTGTTAGATAGCTGCGTTTTGGATTTAGAAGCAGATATTTCCCTGTGCTTACTGCTGTTTCTTCCATATGCCGGTAATGGGCTGAAAACGCCTGTTTTGGGACTCTGCACAGAAAGTGTTTGCAGACTGCTGAATCCACACACGGGTTTAACTCTGGAAGTTGAGTGCACACATTGACAACCGTTCTGTTAGATAGCTGCGTTTTGGATTTAGAAGCAGATATTTCCCTGTGCCTACTGCTGTTTCTTCCATATGCCGGTAATGGGCTGAAAACGCCTGTTTTGGGACTCTGCAGAGAAAGTGTTTGCAGACTGCTGAATCCACACACGGGTTTAACTCTGGAAGTTGAGTGCACACATTGACAACCGTTCTGTTAGATAGCTGCATTTTGGATTTAGAAGCAGATATTTCCCTGTGCTTACTGCTGTTTCTTCCATATGCCGCTAATGGGCTGAAAACGCTTGTTTTGGGACTCAGCAGAGAAAGTGTTTGCAGACTGCTGAATACACACACGGGATTAACTCTGGAAGTTGAGTGCACACATTGACAACCGTTCTGTTAGATAGCTGCGTTTTGGATTTAGAAGCAGATATTTCCCTGTGCTTACTGCTGTTTCTTCCATATGCCGGTAATGGGCTGAAAACGCCTGTTTTGGGACTCTGCACAGAAAGTTTTTGCAGACTGCTGAATCGACACACGGGTTTAACTCTGGAAGTTGAGTGCACACATTGACAACCGTTCTGTTAGACAGCTGCGTTTTGGATTTAGAAGCAGATATTTCCCTGTGCTTACTGCTGTTTCTTCCATATGCCGGTAATGGGCTGAAAACGCCTGTTTTGGGACTCTGCAGAGAAAGTGTTTGCAGACTGCTGAATCCACACACGGGTTTAACTCTGGAAGTTGAGTGCACACATTGACAACCGTTCTGTTAGATAGCTGCGTTTTGGATTTAGAAGCAGATATTTCCCTGTGCTTACTGCTGTTTCTTCCATATGCCGGTAATGGGCTGAAAACGCCTGTTTTGTGACTCTGCACAGAAAGGGTTTGCAGACTGCTGAATCCACACACGGGTTTAACTCTGGAAGTTGAGTGCACACATTGACAACCGTTCTGTTAGATAGCTGCGTTTTGGATTTAGAAGCAGATATTTCCCTGTGCTTACTGCTGTTTCTTCCACATGCCGGTAATGGGCTGAAAACGCCTGTTTTGGGACTCTGCAGAGAAAGTGTTTGCAGACTGCTGAATCAACACACGGGTTTAACTCTGGAAGTTGAGTGCACACATTGACAACCGTTCTGTTAGATAGCTGCGTTTTGGATTTAGAAGCAGATATTTCCCTGTGCTTACTGCTGTTTCTTCCATATGCCGGTAATGGGCTGAAAAAGCCTGTTTTGGGACTCTGCAGAGAAAGTGTTTGCAGACTGCTGAATCCACACACGGGTTTAACTCTGGAAGTTGAGTGCACACATTGACAACCGTTCTGTTAGATAGCTGCGTTTTGGATTTAGAAAGCAGATATTTCCCTGTGCTTACTGCTGTTTCTTCCATATGCCGGTAATGGGCTGAAAACGCCTGTTTTGGGACTCTGCAGAGAAAGTGTTTGCAGACTGCTGAATCCACACACGGGTTTAACTCTGGAAGTTGAGTGCACACATTGACAACCGTTCTGTTAGATAGCTGCGTTTTGGATTTAGAAGCAGATATTTCCCTGTGCTTACTGCTGTTTCTTCCATATGCCGGTAATGGCCTGAAAACGCCTGTTTTGGGACTCTGCAGAGAAAGTGTTTGCAGACTGCTGAATCCACACACGGGTTTAACTCTGGAAGTTGAGTGCACACATTGACAACCGTTCTGTTAGATAGCTGCGTTTTGGATTTAGAAGCAGATATTTCCCTGTGCTTACTGCTGTTTCTTCCATATGCCGGTAATGGGTTGAAACGCCTGTTTTGGGACTCTGCAGAGAAAGTGTTTGCAGACTGCTGAATCCACACACGGGTTTAACTCTGGAAGTTGAGTGCACACATTGACAACCGTTCTGTTAGGTAGCTGCGTTTTGGATTTAGAAGCAGATATTTCCCTGTGCTTACTGCTGTTTCTTCCATATGCCGGTAATGGGCTGAAAACGCCTGTTTTGGGACTCTGCACAGAAAGGGTTTGCAGACTGCTGAATCCACACACGGGTTTAACTCTGGAAGTTGAGTGCACACATTGACAACCGTTCTGTTAGATAGCTGCGTTTTGGATTTAGAAGCAGATACTTCCCTGTGCTTACTGCTGTTTCTTCCATATGCCGGTAATGGGTTGAAAACGCCTGTTTTGGGACTCTGCAGAGAAAGTGTTTGCAGACTGCTGAATCCACACACGGGTTTAACTCAGGAAGTTGAGTGCACACATTGACAACCGTTCTGTTAGATAGCTGCGTTTTGGATTTAGAAGCAGATATTTCCCTGTGCTTACTGCTGTTTCTTCCATATGCTGGTAATGGGCTGAAAACGCCTGTTTTGGGACTCTGCACAGAAAGGGTTTGCAGACTGCTGAATCCACACACCGGTTTAACTCTGGAAGTTGAGTGCACACATTGACAACCGTTCTGTTAGATAGCTGCGTTTTGGATTTAGAAGCAGATATTTCCCTGTGCTTACTGCTGTTTCTTCCATATGCCGGTAATGGGCTGAAAACGCCTGTTTTGGGACTCTGCACAGAAAGGGTTTGCAGACTGCTGAATCCACACACGGGTTTACCTCTGGAAGTTGAGTGCACACATTGACAACTGTTCTGTCAGATAGCTGCGTTGTGGATTTAGAAGCAGATATTTCCCTGTGCTTACTGCTGTTTCTTCCATATGCCGGTAATGGGCTGAAAACGCCTGTTGTGGGACTCTGCAGAGAAAGTGTTTGCAGACTGCTGAATCCACACCCGGGTTTAACTCTGGAAGTTGAGTGCACACATTGACAACCGTTCTGTTAGATAGCTGCGTTTGGATTTAGAAGCAGATATTTCCCTGTGCTTACTACTGTTTCTTCCATATGCCGGTAATGGGCTGAAAACGCCTGTTTTGGGACTCTGCAGAGAAAGGATTTGCAGACTGCTGAATCCACACACGGGTTTAACTCTGGAAGTTGAGTGCACACATTGACAACCGTTCTGTTAGATAGCTGCGTTTTGGATTTAGAAGCAGATATTTCCCTGTGCTTACTGCTGTTTCTTCCATATGCCGGTAATGGTCTGAAAACGCCTGTTTTGGGACTCTGCAGAGAAAGTGTTTGCAGACTGCTGAATCCACACACGGGTTTAACTCTGGAAGTTGAGTGCACACATTGACAACCGTTCTGTTAGATAGCTGCGTTTTGGATTTAGAAGCAGATATTTCCCTGTGCTTACTGCTGTTTCTTCCATATGCCGGTAATGGGCTGAAAACGCCTGTTTTGGGACTCTGCAGAGAAAGTGTTTGCAGACTGCTGAATCCACACACGGGTTTAACTCTGGAAGTTGAGTGCACACATTGACAACCGTTCTGTTAGATAGCTGCGTTTTGGATTTAGAAGGAGATATTTCCCTGTGCTTACTGCTGTTTCTTCCATATGCCGGTAATGGGCTGAAAACGCCTGTTTTGGGACTCTGCAGAGAAAGTGTTTGCGGACTGCTGAATCCACACACGGGTTTAACTCTGGAAGTTGAGTGCACACATTGACAACCGTTCTGTTAGATAGCTGCGTTTTGGATTTAGAAGCAGATATTTCCCTGTGCTTACTGCTGTTTCTTCCATATGCCGGTAATGGGCTGAAAACGCCTGTTTTGGGACTCTGCAGAGAAAGTGTTTGCAGACTGCTGAATCCACACACGGGTTTAACTCTGGAAGTTGAGTGCACACATTGACAACCGTTCTGTTAGATAGCTGCGTTTTGGATTTAGAAGCAGATATTTCCCTGTGCTTACTGCTGTTTCTTCCATATGCCGGTAATGGGCTGAAAACGCCTGTTTTGGGACTCTGCACAGAAAGTGTTTGCAGACTGCTGAATCCACACACGGGTTTAACTCTGGAAGTTGAGTGCACACATTGACAACCGTTCTGTTAGATAGCTGCGTTTTGGATTTAGAAGCAGATATTTCCCTGTGCCTACTGCTGTTTCTTCCATATGCCGGTAATGGGCTGAAAACGCCTGTTTTGGGACTCTGCAGAGAAAGTGTTTGCAGACTGCTGAATCCACACACGGGTTTAACTCTGGAAGTTGAGTGCACACATTGACAACCGTTCTGTTAGATAGCTGCATTTTGGATTTAGGAGCAGATATTTCCCTGTGCTTACTGCTGTTTCTTCCATATGCCGCTAATGGGCTGAAAACGCTTGTTTTGGGACTCAGCAGAGAAAGTGTTTGCAGACTGCTGAATACACACACGGGATTAACTCTGGAAGTTGAGTGCACACATTGACAACCGTTCTGTTAGATAGCTGCGTTTTGGATTTAGAAGCAGATATTTCCCTGTGCTTACTGCTGTTTCTTCCATATGCCGGTAATGGGCTGAAAACGCCTGTTTTGGGACTCTGCACAGAAAGTGTTTGCAGACTGCTGAATCGACACACGGGTTTAACTCTGGAAGTTGAGTGCACACATTGACAACCGTTCTGTTAGACAGCTGCGTTTTGGATTTAGAAGCAGATATTTCCCTGTGCTTACTGCTGTTTCTTCCATATGCCGGTAATGGGCTGAAAACGCCTGTTTTGGGACTCTGCAGAGAAAGTGTTTGCAGACTGCTGAATCCACACACGGGTTTAACTCTGGAAGTTGAGTGCACACATTGACAACCGTTCTGTTAGATAGCTGCGTTTTGGATTTAGAAGCAGATATTTCCCTGTGCTTACTGCTGTTTCTTCCATATGCCGGTAATGGGCTGAAAACGCCTGTTTTGTGACTCTGCACAGAAAGGGTTTGCAGACTGCTGAATCCACACACGGGTTTAACTCTGGAAGTTGAGTGCACACATTGACAACCGTTCTGTTAGATAGCTGCGTTTTGGATTTAGAAGCAGATATTTCCCTGTGCTTACTGCTGTTTCTTCCACATGCCGGTAATGGGCTGAAAACGCCTGTTTTGGGACTCTGCAGAGAAAGTGTTTGCAGACTGCTGAATCAACACACGGGTTTAACTCTGGAAGTTGAGTGCACACATTGACAACCGTTCTGTTAGATAGCTGCGTTTTGGATTTAGAAGCAGATATTTCCCTGTGCTTACTGCTGTTTCTTCCATATGCCGGTAATGGGCTGAAAAAGCCTGTTTTGGGACTCTGCAGAGAAAGTGTTTGCAGACTGCTGAATCCACACACGGGTTTAACTCTGGAAGTTGAGTGCACACATTGACAACCGTTCTGTTAGATAGCTGCGTTTTGGATTTACAAGCAGATATTTCCCTGTGCTTACTGCTGTTTCTTCCATATGCCGGTAATGGGCTGAAAACGCCTGTTTTGGGACTCTGCAGAGAAAGTGTTTGCAGACTGCTGAATCCACACACGGGTTTAACTCTGGAAGTTGAGTGCACACATTGACAACCGTTCTGTTAGATAGCTGCGTTTTGGATTTAGAAGCAGATATTTCCCTGTGCTTACTGCTGTTTCTTCCATATGCCGGTAATGGGCTGAAAACGCCTGTTTTGGGAATCTGCAGAGAAAGTGTTTGCAGACTGCTGAATCCACACACGGGTTTAACTCTGGAAGTTGAGTGCACACATTGACAACCGTTCTGTTAGATAGCTGCGTTTTGGATTTAGAAGCAGATATTTCCCTGTGCTTACTGCTGTTTCTTCCATATGCCGGTAATGGGCTGAAAACGCCTGTTTTGGGACTCTGCAGAGAAAGTGTTTGCGGACTGCTGAATCGACACACGGGTTTAACTCTGGAAGTTGAGTGCACACATTGACAACCGTTCTGTTAGATAGCTGCGTTTTGGATTTAGAAGCAGATATTTCCCTGTGCTTACTGCTGTTTCTTCCATATGCCGGTAATGGGCTGAAAACGCCTGTTTTCGGACTCTGCAGAGAAAGTGTTTGCAGACTGCTGAATCCACACACGGCTTTAACTCTGGAAGTTGAGTGCACACATTGACAACCGTTCTGTTAGATAGCTGCGTTTTGGATTTAGAAGCAGATATTTCCCTGTGCTTACTGCTGTTTCTTCCATATGCCGGTAATGGGCTGAAAACGCCTGTTTTGGGACTCTGCACAGAAAGTGTTTGCAGACTGCTGAATCCACACACGGGTTTCACTCTGGAAATTGAGTGCACACATTGACAACCGTTCTGTTAGATAGTTGCGTTTTGGATTTAGAAGCAGATATTTCCCTGTGCTTACTGCTGTTTCTTCCATATGCCGGTAATGGGCTGAAAACGCCTGTTTTGGGACTCTGCAGAGAAAGTGTTTGCAGACTGCTGAATCCACACACCGGTTTAACTCTGGAAGTTGAGTGCACACATTGACAACCGTTCTGTTAGATAGCTGCGTTTTGGGTTTAGAAGCAGATATTTCCCTGTGCTTACTGCTGTTTCTTCCATATGCCGGTAATGGGCTGAAAACGCCTGTTTTGGGACTCTGCAGAGAAAGTGTTTGCAGACTGCTGAATCCACACACGGGTTTAACTCTGGAAGTTGAGTGCACACATTGACAACCGTTCTGTTAGATAGCTGCGTTTTGGATTTAGAGGCAGATATTTCCCTGTGCTTACTGCTGTTTCTTCCATATGCCGGTAATGGGTTGAAAACGCCTGTTTTGGGACTCTGCAGAGAAAGTGTTTGCAGACTGCTGAATCCACACACGGGTTTAACTCTGGAAGTTGAATGCACACATTGACAACCGTTCTGTTAGATAGCTGCGTTTTGGATTTAGAAGCAGATATTTCCCTGTGCTTACTGCTGTTTCTTCCATATGCCGGTAATGGGCTGAAAACGCCTGTTTTGGGACTCTGCACAGAAAGGGTTTGCAGACTTCTGAATCCACACACGGCTTTAACTCTGGAAGTTGAGTGCACACATTGACAACCGTTCTGTTAGATAGCTGCGTTTTTGATTTAGAAGCAGATATTTCCCTGTGCTTACTGCTGTTTCTTCCATATGCCGGTAATGGGCTGAAAACGCCTGTTTTGGGACTCTGCACAGAAAGTGTTTGCAGACAGCTGAATCCACACACGGGTTTAACTCTGGAAGTTGAGTGCACTCATTGACAACCGTTCTGTTAGATAGCTTTGTTTTGGATTTAGAAGCAGATATTTCCCTGTGCTGACTGCTGTTTCTATCATATGCCGGTAATGGGCTAAAAACGCCTCTTTTAGGACTCTGCAGAGAAAGTGTTTGCAGACTGCTGAATCCACACACTGGTTTAACTCTGGAAGTTGAGTGCACACATTGACAACCGTTTTGTTAGATAGCTGCGTTTTGGATTTAGAAGCAGATATTTCCCTGTGCTTACTGCTGTTTCTTCCATATGCCGGTAATGGGCTGAAAACGCGTGTTTTAGGACTCTGCAGAGAAAATGTTTGTGGACTGCTGAATCCACACACGGGTTTAACTCTGGAAGTTGAGTGCACACATTGACAACCGTTCTGTTAGAGAGCTGCGTTTTGGATTTAGAAGCAGATATTTCCCTGTGCTTACTGCTGTTTCTTCCATATGCCGGTAATGGGCTGAAAACGCCTGTTTTGGGACTCTACAGAGAAAGTGTTTGCAGACTGCTGAATCCACACACGGGTTTTACTCTGGAAGGTGAGTGCACACATTGACAACCGTTCTGTTAGATAGCTGCGTTTTGGATTTAGAAGCAGATATTTCCCTGTGCTTACTGCTGTTTCTACCATATGCCGGTAATGGGCTGAAAACGCCTGTTTTGGGACTCTGCAGAGAAAGTGTTTGCAGACTTCTGAATCCACAAGCGGGTTTAACTCTGGAAGTTGAGTGCACACTTTGTGAAACGTTCTGTTAGATAGCTGCGTTTTGGATTTAGAAGCAGATATTTCCCTGTGCTTACTGCTGTTTCTTCCATATGCCAGTAATGGGCTGAAAACGCCTGTTTTGGGACTCGGCAGAGAAAGTGTTTGCAGACTGCTGAATCCACACGCGGTTTTAACTCTGGAAGTTGAGTGCACACATTGACAACCGTTCTGTTAGATAGCTGCGTTTTGGGTTTAGAAGCAGATATTTCCCTGTGCTTACTGCTGTTTCTTCCATATGCCGGTAATGGGCTGAAAACGCCTGTTTTGGGACTCTGCAGAGAAAGTGTTTGCAGACTGCTGAATCCACACACCGGTTTAACTCTGGAAGTTGAGTGCACACATTGACAACCGTTCTGTTAGATAGGTGCTTTTTGGATTTAGAAGCAGATATTTCCCTGTTCTTACTGCTGTTTCTTCCATATGCCGGTAATGGGCTGAAAACGCCTGTTTTGGGACTCTGCAGAGAAAGTGTTTGCAGACTGCTGAATCCACACACGGGTTTAACTCTGGAAGTTGAGTGCACACATTGACAACCGTTCTGTTAGATAGCTGCGTTTTGGATTTAGAAGCAGATATTTCCCTGTGCTTACTGCTGTTTCTTCCATATGCCGGTAAAGGGCTGAAAACGCCTGTTTTGGGACTCTGTACAGAAAGGGTTTGCAGACTGCTGAATCCACACACGGGTTTAACTCTGGAAGTTGAGTGCACACATTGACAACCGTTCTGTTAGATAGCTGCGTTTTGGATTTAGAAGCAGATATTTTCCTGTGCTTACTGCTGTTTCTTCCATATGCCGGTAATGGGTTGAAAACGCCTGTTTTGGGACTCTGCACAGAAAGGGTTTGCAGACTGCTGAATCCACACACGGGTTTAACTCTGGAAGTTGAGTGCACACATTGACAACCGTTCTGTTAGGTAGCTGCGTTTTGGATTTAGAAGCAGATATTTCCCTGTGCTTACTGCTGTTTCTTCCATATGCCGGTAATGGGCTGAAAACGCCTGTTTTGGGACTCTGCACAGAAAGGGTTTGCAGACTGCTGAATCCACACACGGGTTTAACTCTGGAAGTTGAGTGCACACATTGACAACCGTTCTGTTAGATAGCTGCGTTTTGGATCTAGAAGCAGATACTTCCCTGTGCTTACAGCTGTTTCTTCCATATGCCGGTAATGGGTTGAAAACGCCTGTTTTGGGACTCTGCAGAGAAAGTGTTTGCAGACTGCTGAATCCACACACGGGTTTAACTCTGGAAGTTGAGTGCACACATTGACAACCGTTCTGTTAGATAGCTGCGTTTTGGATTTAGAAGCAGATATTTCCCTGTGCTTACTGCTGTTTCTTCCATATGCCGGTAATGGGCTGAAAACGCCTGTTTTGGGACTCTGCACAGAAAGGGTTTGCAGACTGCTGAATCCACACACGGGTTTAACTCTGGAAGTTGAGTGCACACATTGACAACCGTTCTGTTAGATAGCTGCGTTTTGGATTTAGAAGCAGATATTTCCCTGTGCTTACTGCTGTTTCTTCCATATGCCGGTAATGGGCTGAAAACGCCTGTTTTGGGACTCTGCACAGAAAGGGTTTGCAGACTGCTGAATCCACACACGGGTTTAACTCTGGAAGTTGAGTGCACACATTGACTACCGTTCTGTCAGATAGCTGCGTTGTGGATTTAGAAGCAGATATTTCCCTGTGCTTACTGCTGTTTCTTCCATATGCCGGTAATGGGCTGAAAACGCCTGTTGTGGGACTCTGCAGAGAAAGTGTTTGCAGACTGCTGAATCCACACCCGGGTTTAACTCTGGAAGTTGAGTGCACACATTGACAACCGTTCTGTTAGATAGCTGCGTTTTGGATTTAGAAGCAGATATTTCCCTGTGCTTACTACTGTTTCTTCCATATGCCGGTAATGGGCTGAAAACGCCTGTTTTGGGACTCTGCAGAGAAAGG
This sequence comes from Aotus nancymaae, assembly GCF_030222135.1. Lineage (NCBI taxonomy): Eukaryota > Metazoa > Chordata > Mammalia > Primates > Aotidae > Aotus > Aotus nancymaae. The sequence goes on from NW_026989258.1 coordinate 189,911, forward strand.
ATTTGCAGACTGCTGAATCCACACACGGGTTTAACTCTGGAAGTTGAGTGCACACATTGACAACCGCTCTGTTAGATAGCTGCGTTTTGGATTTAGAAGCAGATATTTCCCTGTGCTTACTGCTGATTCTTCCATATGCCGGTAATGGGCTGAAAACGCCTGTTTTGGGATTCTGCAGAGAAAGTGTTTGCAGACTGCTGAATCCACACCCGGGTTTAACTCTGGAAGTTGAGTGCACACATTGTCAACCGTTCTTTTAGATAGCTGCGTTTTGGATTTAGAAGCAGATATTTCCCTGTGCTTACTGCTGTTTCTTCCATATGCCGGTAATGGGCTGAAAACGCCTGTTTTGGGACTCTGCAGAGAAAGTGTTTGCAGACTGCTGAATCCACACACGGGTTTAACTCTGGAAGTTGAGTGCACACATTGACAACCGTTCTGTTAGATAGCTGCGTTTTGGATTTAGAAGCAGATATTTCCCTGTGCTTACTGCTGTTTCTTCCATATGCCGGTAATGGGTTGAAAACGCCTGTTTTGGGACTCTGCAGAGAAAGTGTTTGCAGACTGCTGAATCCACACACGGGTTTAACTCTGGAAGTTGAGTGCACACATTGACAACCGTTCTGTTAGGTAGCTGCGTTTTGGATTTAGAAGCAGATATTTCCCTGTGCTTACTGCTGTTTCTTCCATATGCCGGTAATGGGCTGAAAACGCCTGTTTTGGGACTCTGCACAGAAAGGGTTTGCAGACTGCTGAATCCACACACGGGTTTAACTCTGGAAGTTGAGTGCACACATTGACAACCGTTCTGTTAGATAGCTGCGTTTTGGATTTAGAAGCAGATACTTCCCTGTGCTTACTGCTGTTTCTTCCATATGCCGGTAATGGGTTGAAAACGCCTGTTTTGGGACTCTGCAGAGAAAGTGTTTGCAGACTGCTGAATCCACACACGGGTTTAACTCTGGAAGTTGAGTGCACACATTGACAACCGTTCTGTTAGATAGCTGCGTTTTGGATTTAGAAGCAGATATTTCCCTGTGCTTACTGCTGTTTCTTCCATATGCTGGTAATGGGCTGAAAACGCCTGTTTTGGGACTCTGCACAGAAAGGGTTTGCAGACTGCTGAATCCACACACCGGTTTAACTCTGGAAGTTGAGTGCACACATTGACAACCGTTCTGTTAGATAGCTGCGTTTTGGATTTAGAAGCAGATATTTCCCTGTGCTTACTGCTGTTTCTTCCATATGCCGGTAATGGGCTGAAAACGCCTGTTTTGGGACTCTGCACAGAAAGGGTTTGCAGACTGCTGAATCCACACACGGGTTTACCTCTGGAAGTTGAGTGCACACATTGACAACCGTTCTGTCAGATAGCTGCGTTGTGGATTTAGAAGCAGATATTTCCCTGTGCTTACTGCTGTTTCTTCCATATGCCGGTAATGGGCTGAAAACGCCTGTTGTGGGACTCTGCAGAGAAAGTGTTTGCAGACTGCTGAATCCACACCCGGGTTTAACTCTGGAAGTTGAGTGCACACATTGACAACCGTTCTGTTAGATAGCTGCGTTTTGGATTTAGAAGCAGATATTTCCCTGTGCTTACTACTGTTTCTTCCATATGCCGGTAATGGGCTGAAAACGCCTGTTTTGGGACTCTGCAGAGAAAGGATTTGCAGACTGCTGAATCCACACACGGGTTTAACTCTGGAAGTTGAGTGCACACATTGACAACCGTTCTGTTAGATAGCTGCGTTTTGGATTTAGAAGCAGATATTTCCCTGTGCTTACTGCTGTTTCTTCCATATGCCGGTAATGGGTTGAAAATGCCTGTTTTGGGACTCTGCAGAGAAAGTGTTTGCGGACTGCTGAATCCACACACGGGTTTAACTCTGGAAGTTGAGTGCACACATTGACAACCGTTCTGTTAGATAGCTGCGTTTTGGATTTAGAAGCAGATATTTCCCTGTGCTTACTGCTGTTTCTTCCATATGCCGGTAATGGTCTGAAAACGCCTGTTTTGGGACTCTGCAGAGAAAGTGTTTGCAGACTGCTGAATCCACACACGGGTTTAACTCTGGAAGTTGAGTGCACACATTGACAACCGTTCTGTTAGATAGCTGCGTTTTGGATTTAGAAGCAGATATTTCCCTGTGCTTACTGCTGTTTCTTCCATATGCCGGTAATGGGCTGAAAACGCCTGTTTTGGGACTCTGCAGAGAAAGTGTTTGCAGACTGCTGAATCCACACACGGGTTTAACTCTGGAAGTTGAGTGCACACATTGACAACCGTTCTGTTAGATAGCTGCGTTTTGGATTTAGAAGGAGATATTTCCCTGTGCTTACTGCTGTTTCTTCCATATGCCGGTAATGGGCTGAAAACGCCTGTTTTGGGACTCTGCAGAGAAAGTGTTTGCGGACTGCTGAATCCACACACGGGTTTAACTCTGGAAGTTGAGTGCACACATTGACAACCGTTCTGTTAGATAGCTGCGTTTTGGATTTAGAAGCAGATATTTCCCTGTGCTTACTGCTGTTTCTTCCATATGCCGGTAATGGGCTGAAAACGCCTGTTTTGGGACTCTGCAGAGAAAGTGTTTGCAGACTGCTGAATCCACACACGGGTTTAACTCTGGAAGTTGAGTGCACACATTGACAACCGTTCTGTTAGATAGCTGCATTTTGGATTTAGAAGCAGATATTTCCCTGTGCTTACTGCTGTTTCTTCCATATGCCGGTAATGGGCTGAAAACGCCTGTTTTGGGACTCTGCACAGAAAGTGTTTGCAGACTGCTGAATCGACACACGGGTTTAACTCTGGAAGTTGAGTGCACACATTGACAACCGTTCTGTTAGATAGCTCGTTTTGGATTTAGAAGCAGATATTTCCCTGTGCTTACTGCTGTTTCTTCCATATGCCGGTAATGGGCTGAAAACGCCTGTTTTGGGACTCTGCAGAGAAAGTGTTTGCAGACTGTTGAATCCACACACGGGTTTAACTCTGGAAGTTGAGTGCACACATTGACAACCGTTCTGTTAGATAGCTGCGTTTTGGATTTAGAAGCAGATATTTCCCTGTGCTTACTGCTGTTTCTTCCATATGCCGGTAATGGGCTGAAAACGCCTGTTTTGTGACTCTGCACAGAAAGGGTTTGCAGACTGCTGAATCCACACACGGGTTTAACTCTGGAAGTTGAGTGCACACATTGACAACCGTTCTGTTAGATAGCTGCGTTTTGGATTTAGAAGCAGATATTTCCCTGTGCTTACTGCTGTTTCTTCCACATGCCGGTAATGGGCTGAAAACGCCTGTTTTGGGACTCTGCAGAGAAAGTGTTTGCAGACTGCTGAATCAACACACGGGTTTAACTCTGGAAGTTGAGTGCACACATTGACAACCGTTCTGTTAGATAGCTGCGTTTTGGATTTAGAAGCAGATATTTCCCTGTGCTTACTGCTGTTTCTTCCATATGCCGGTAATGGGCTGAAAAAGCCTGTTTTGGGACTCTGCAGAGAAAGTGTTTGCAGACTGCTGAATCCACACACGGGTTTTACTCTGGAAGTTGAGTGCACACATTGACAACCGTTCTGTTAGATAGCTGCGTTTTGGATTTAGAAGCAGATATTTCCCTGTGCTTACTGCTGTTTCTTCCATATGCCGGTAATGGGCTGAAAACGCCTGTTTTGGGACTCTGCAGAGAAAGTGTTTGCAGACTGCTGAATCCACACACGGGTTTAACTCTGGAAGTTGAGTGCACACATTGACAACCGTTCTGTTAGATAGCTGCGTTTTGGATTTAGAAGCAGATATTTCCCTGTGCTTACTGCTGTTTCTTCCATATGCCGGTAATGGGCTGAAAACGCCTGTTTTGGGACTCTGCAGAGAAAGTGTTTGCAGACTGCTGAATCCACACACGGGTTTAACTCTGGAAGTTGAGTGCACACATTGACAACCGTTCTGTTAGATAGCTGCGTTTTGGATTTAGAAGCAGATATTTCCCTGTGCTTACTGCTGTTTCTTCCATATGCCGGTAATGGGCTGAAAACGCCTGTTTTGGGACTCTGCAGAGAAAGTGTTTGCGGACTGCTGAATCGACACACGGGTTTAACTCTGGAAGTTGAGTGCACACATTGACAACCGTTCTGTTAGATAGCTGCGTTTTGGATTTAGAAGCAGATATTTCCCTGTGCTTACTGCTGTTTCTTCCATATGCCGGTAATGGGCTGAAAACGCCTGTTTTCGGACTCTGCAGAGAAAGTGTTTGCAGACTACTGAATCCACACACGGCTTTAACTCTGGAAGTTGAGTGCACACATTGACAACCGTTCTGTTAGATAGCTGCGTTTTGGATTTAGAAGCAGATATTTCCCTGTGCTTACTGCTGTTTCTTCCATATGCCGGTAATGGGCTGAAAACGCCTGTTTTGGGACTCTGCAGAGAAAGTGTTTGCAGACTGCTGAATCCACACACGGGTTTAACTCTGGAAGTTGAGTGCACACATTGACAACCGTTCTGTTAGATAGCTGCGTTTTGGATTTAGAAGCAGATATCTCCCTGAGCTTACTGCTGTTTCTTCCATATGCCGGTAATGGGCTGAAAACGAATGTTTTGGGACTCTGCAGAGAAAGTGTTTGCAGACTGCTGAATCCACACACGGGTTTAACTCTGGAAGATGAGTGCACCCATTGACAACCGTTCTGTTAGATAGCTGCGTTTTGGATTTAGAAGCAGATATTTCCCTGTGCTTACTGCTGTTTCTTCCATATGCCGGTAATGGGCTGAAAACGCCTGTTTTGGGACTCTGCACAGAAAGGGTTTGCAGACTGCTAAATCCACACACGGGTTTAACTCTGGAAGTTGAGTGCACACATTGACAACCGTTCTGTTAGATAGCTGCGTTTTGGATTTAGAAGCAGATATTTCCCTGTGCTTACTGCTGTTTCTTCCATATGCCGGTAATGGGCTGAAAACACCTGTTTTTCGGACTCTGCACAGAAAGGGTTTGCAGACTGCTGAATCCACACACGGGTTTAACTCTGGAAGTTGAGTGCACACATTGACAACCGTTCTGTTAGATAGCTGCGTTTTGGATTTAGAAGCAGATATTTCCCTGTGCTTACTGCTGTTTCTTCCATATGCCGGTAATGGGCTGAAAACGCCTGTTTTGGGACTCTGCAGAGAAAGTGTTTGCAGACTGCTGAATCCACACACGGGTTTAACTCTGGAAGTTGAGTGCACACATTGACAACCATTCTGTTAGAAAGCGGCGTTTTGGATTTAGAAGCAGATATTTCCCTGTGCTTACTGCTGTTTCTTCCATATGCCGGTAATGGGCTGAAAACGCCTGTTTTGGGACTCTGCAGAGAAAGTGTTTGCAGACTGCTGAATCCACACACGGGTTTAACTCTGGAAGTTGAGTGCACACATTGACAACCGTTCTGTTAGATAGCTGCGTTTTGGATTTAGAAGCAGATATTTCCCTGTGCTTACTGCTGTTTCTTCCATATGCCGGTAATGGGTTGAAAACGCCTGTTTTGGGACTCTGCAGAGAAAGTGTTTGCGGACTGCTGAATCCACACACGGGTTTAACTCTGGAAGTTGAGTGCACACATTGACAACCGTTCTGTTAGATAGCTGCGATGTGGATTTAGAAGCAGATATTTCCCTGTGCTTACTGCTGTTTCTTCCATATGCCGGTAATGGGCTGAAAACGCCTGTTTTGGGACTCTGCAGAGAAAGTGTTTGCAGACTGCTGAATCCACACACGGGTTTAACTCTGGAAGTTGAGTGCACACATTGACAACCGTTCTGTTAGATAGCTGCGTTTTGGATTTAGAAGCAGATATTTCCCTGTGCTTACTGCTGTTTCTTCCATATGCCGGTAATGGGCTGAAAACGCCTGTTTTGGGACTCTGCACAGAAAGGGTTTGCAGACTGCTGAATCCACACACGGGTTTAACTCTGGAAGTTGAGTGCACACATTGACAACCGTTCTGTTAGATAGCTGCGTTTTGGATTTAGAAGCAGATATTTCCCTGTGCCTACTGCTGTTTCTTCCATATGCCGGTAATGGGCTGAAAACGCCTGTTTTGGGGCTCTGCAGAGAAAGTGTTTGCAGACTGCTGAATCCACACACGGGTTTAACTCTGGAAGTTGAGTGCACACATTGGCAACCGTTCTGTTAGATAGCTGCGTTTTGGATTTAGAATCAGATATTTCCCTGTGCTTACTGCTGTTTCTTCCATATGCCGGTAATGGGTTGAAAACGCCTGTTTTGGGACTCTGCACAGAAAGGGTTTGCAGACTGCTGAATCCACACACGGGTTTAACTCTGGAAGTTGAGTGCACACATTGACAACCGTTCTGTTAGATAGCTGCGTTTTGGATTTAGAAGCAGATATTTCCCTGTGCTTACTGCTGTTTCTTCCATATGCCGGTAATGGGCTGAAAACGCCTGTTTTGGGACTCTGCAGAGAAAGTGTTTGCAGACTGCTGAATCCACACACGGGTTTAACTCTGGAAGATGAGTGCACACATTGACAACCGTTCTGTTAGATAGCTGCGTTTTGGATTTAGAAGCAGATATTTCCCTGTGCTTACTGCTGTTTCTTCCATATGCCGGTAATGGGCTGAAAACGCCTGTTTTGGGACTCTGCAGAGAAAGTGTTTGCGGACTGCTGAATCCACACACGGGTTTAACTCTGGAAGTTGAGTGCACACATTGACAACCGTTCTGTTAGATAGCTGCGTTTTGGATTTAGAAGCAGATATTTCCCTGTGCTTACTGCTGTTTCTTCCATATGCCGGTAATGGGCTGAAAACGCCTGTTTTGGGACTATGCAGAGAAAGTGTTTGCGGACTGCTGAATCCACACACGGGTTTAACTCTGGAAGTTGAGTGCACACATTGATAACCGTTCTGTTAGATAGCTGCGTTTTGGATTTAGAGCAGATATTTCCCTGTGCTTACTGCTGTTTCTTCCATATGCCGGTAATGGGCTGAAAACGCCTGTTTTGGGACTCTGCAGAGAAAGTGTTTGCAGACTGCTGAATCCACACACGGGTTTAACTCTGGAAGTTGAGTGCACACAATGACAACCGTTCTGTTAGATAGCTGCGTTTTGGATTTAGAAGCAGATATTTCCCTGTGCTTACTGCTGTTTCTTCCATATGCCGTTAATGGGCTGAAAACGCCTGTTTTGGGACTCTGCAGAGAAAGTGTTTGCAGACTGCAGAATCCACACACGGGTTTAACTCTGGAAGTTGAGTGCACACAATGACAACCGTTCTGTTAGATAGCTGCGTTTTGGATTTAGAAGCAGATATTTCCCTGTGCCTACTGCTGTTTCTTCCATATGCCGGTAATGGGCTGAAAACGCCTGTTTTGGGGCTCTGCAGAGAAAGTGTTTGCAGACTGCTGAATCCACAAACGGGTTTAACTCTGGAAGTTGAGTGCACACATTGGCAACCGTTCTGTTAGATAGCTGCGTTTTGGATTTAGAAGCAGATATTTCCCTGTGCTTACTGCTGTTTCTTCCATATGCCAGTAATGGGCTGAAAAACGCCTGTTCTGGGACTCTGCACAGAAATGGTTTGCAGACTGCTGAATCCACACACGGGTTTAACTCTGTAAGTTGAGTGCACACATTGACAACCGTTCTGTTAGATAGCTGCGTTTTGGATTTAGAAGCAGATATTTCCCTGTGCTTACTGCTGTTTCTTCCATATGCCGGTAATGGGTTGAAAACGCCTGTTTGGGACTCTGCAGAGAAAGTGTTTGCAGACTGCTGAATCCACACACGGGTTTAACTCTGGAAGATGAGTGCACACATTGACAACCGTTCTTTTAGATAGCTGCGTTTTGGATTTAGAAGCAGATATTCTCTGTGCTTACTGCTGTTTCTTCCATATGCCGGTAATGGGCTGAAAACGCCTGCTTTGGGACTCTGCACAGAAAGGGTTTGCAGACTGCTGAATCCACACACGGGTTTAATTCTGGAAGTTGAGTGCACACATTGACAACCGTTCTGTTAGATAGCTGCGTTTTGGATTTAGAAGCAGATATTTCCCTGTGCTTACTGCTGTTTCTTCCATATGCCGGTAATGCGTTGAAAACGCCTGTTTTGGGACTCTGCAGAGAAAGTGTTTGCGGACTGCTGAATCCACACACGGGTTTAACTCTGGAAGTTGAGTGCACACATTGACAACCGTTCTGTTAGATAGCTGCGTTTTGGATTTAGAAGCAGATATTTCCCTGTGCTTACTGCTGTTTCTTCCATATGCCGGTAATGGGCTGAAAACGCCTGTTTTGGGACTCTGCAGAGAAAGTGTTTGCAGACTGCTGAATCCACACACAGGTTTAACTCTGGAAGTTGAGTGCACACAATGACAACCGTTCTGTTAGATAGCTGCGTTTTGGATTTAGAAGCAGATATTTCCCTGTGCCTACTGCTGTTTCTTCCATATGCTGGTAATGGGCTGAAAACGCCTGTTTTGGGACTCTGAAGAGAAAGTGTTTGCAGACTGCTGAATCCACACACGGGTTTAACTCTGGAAGTTGAGTGCACACATTGACAACCGTTCTGTTAGACAGCTGAGTTTTGGATTTAGAAGCAGATATTTCCCTGTGCTTACTGCTGTTTCTTCCATATGCCGGTAATGGGCTGAAAACGCCTGTTTTGGGACTCTGCAGAGAAAGTGTTTGCGGACTCCTGAATCCACACACGGGTTTAACTCTGGAAGTTGAGTGCACACATTGACAACCGTTCTGTTAGATAGCTGCGTTTTGGATTTAGAAGCAGATATTTCCCTGTGCTTACTGCTGTTTCTTCCATATGCCAGTAATGGGCTGAAAACGCCTGTTTTGGGACTCTGCAGAGAAAGTGTTTGCAGACTGCTGAATGCACACACGGGTTTAACTCTGGAAGTTGAGTGCACACATTGACAACCGTTCTGTTAGATAGCTGCGTTTTGGATTTAGAAGCAGATATTTCCCTGTGCTTACTGCTGTTTCTTCCATATGCCGGTAAAGGGCTGAAAACGCCTGTTTTGGGACTCTGCAGAGAAAGTGTTTGCAGACTGCTGAATCCACACACGGGTTTAACTCTGGAAGTTGAGTGCACACATTGACAACCGTTCTGTTAGATAGCTGCGTTTTGGATTTAGAAGCAGATATTTCCCTGTGCTTACTGCTGTTTCTTCCATATGCCGGTAATGGGCTGAAAACGCCTGTTTTGGGACTCTGCAGAAAAAGTGTTTGCGGACTGCTGAATCCACACACGGGTTTAACTCTGGAAGTTGAGTGCACACATTGACAACCGTTCTGTTAGATAGCTGCGATTTGGATTTAGAAGCAGATATTTCACTGTGCCTACTGCTGTTTCTTCCATATGCAGGTAATGGGCTGAAAACGCCTGTTTTGGGACTCTGCAGAGAAAGTGTTTGCAGACTGCTGAATCCACACACGGGTTTATCTCTGGAAGTTGAGTGCACACATTGACAACCATTCTGTTACATAGCTGCGTTTTGGATTTAGAAGCAGATATTTCCCTGTGCTTACTGCTGTTTCTTCCATATGCCGGTAATGGGCTGAAAACGCCTGTTTTGGGACTCTGCAGAGAAAGTGTTTGTGGACTGCTGAATCCACACACGGGTTTAACTCTGGAAGTTGAGTGCACACATTGACAACCGTTCTGTTAGATAGCTGCGTTTTGGATTTAGAAGCAGATATTTCCCTGTGCTTACTGCTGTTTCTTCCATATGCCGGTAATGGGCTGAAAACGCCTGTTTTGGGACTCTGCAGAGAAAGTGTTTGCAGACTGCTGAATCCACACACGGGTTTAACTCTGGAAGTTGAGTGCACACATTGACAACCGTTCTGTTAGATAGCTGCGTTTTGGATTTAGAAGCAGATATTTCCCTGTGCTTACTGCTGTTTCTTCCATATGCCGGTAATGGGCTGAAAACGCCTGTTTTGGGACTCTGCAGAGAAAGTGTTTGTAGACTGCTGAATCCACACGCGGTTTTGACTCTGGAAGTTGAGTGCACACATTGAAAACCGTTCTGTTAGATAGCTGCGTTTTGGATTTAGAAGCAGATATTTCCCTGTGCTTACTGCTGTTTCTTCCATATGCCAGTAATGGGCTGAAAACGCCTGTTTTGGGACTCTGCAGAGAAAGTGTTTGCAGACTGCTGAATCCACACACGGGTTTAACTCTGGAAGTTGAGTGCACACGTTGACAACCGTTCTGTTAGATAGCTGCGTTTTGGATTTAGAAGCAGATATTTCCCTGTGCTTACTGCTGTTTCTTCCATATGCCGGTAATGGGCTGAAAACGCCTGTTTTGGGACTCTGCAGAGAAAGGGTTTGCAGACTGCTGAATCCACACACGGGTTTAACTCTGGAAGTTGAGTGCACACATTGACAGCCGTTCTGTTAGATAGCTGCGATTTGGATTTAGAAGCAGATATTTCCCTGTGCCTACTGCTGTTTCTTCCATATGACGGTAATGGGCTGAAAACGCCTGTTTTGGGACTCTGCAGAGAAAGTGTTTGCAGACTGCTGAATCCACACACGGGTTTAACTCTGGAAGTTGAGTGCACACATTGACAACCGTTCTGTTAGATAGCTGCGTTTTGGATTTAGAAGCAGATATTTCCCTGTGCTTACTGCTGTTTCTTCCATATGCCGGTAATGGGCTGAAAACGCCTGTTTTGGGACTCTGCACAGAAAGGGTTTGCAGACTGCTGAATCCACACACGGGTTTAACTCTGGAAGTTGAGTGCACACATTGACAACCGTTCGGTTAGATAGCTGCGTTTTGGATTTAGAAGCAGATATTTCCCTGTGCTTACTGCTGTTTCTTCCATATGCCGGTAATGGGCTGAAAACGGCCTGTTTTGGGACTCTGCAGAGAAAGTGTTTGCAGACTGCTGAATCCACACACGGGTTTAACTCTGGAAGTTGAGTGCACACATTGACAACCGTTCTGTTAGATAGCTGCGTTTTGGATTTAGAAGCAGATATTTCCCTGTTCTTACTGCTGTTTCTTCCGTAGGCCGGTAATGGGCTGAAAACGCTTGTTTTGGGACTCTGCAGAGAAAGTGTTTGCAGACTGCTGAATCCACACACGGGTTTAACTCTGGAAGTTGAGTGCACACATTGACAACCGTTCTGTTAGATAGCTGCGTTTTGGATTTAGAAGCAGATATTTCCCTGTGCTTACTGCTGTTTCTTCCATATGCCGGTAATGGGCTGAAAACGCCTGTTTTGGGACTCTGCAGAGAAAGTGTTTGCGGAGTGCTGAATCCACACACGGGTTTAACTCTGGAAGTTGAGTGCACACATTGGCAACCGTTCTGTTAGATAGCTGCGTTTTGGATTTGGAAGCAGATATTTCCCTGTGCTTACTGCTGTTTCTTCCATATGCCGGTATTGGGCTGAAAACGCCTGTTTTGGGACTCTGCAGATAAAGTGTTTGCAGACTGCTGAATCCACAAGCGGGTTTAACTCTGGAAGTTGAGTGCACACATTGACAACCGTTCTGTTAGATAGCTGCGTTTTGGATTTAGAAGCAGATATTTCCCTGTGCTTACTGCTGTTTCTTTCATATGCCGGTAATGGGCTGAAAAACGCCTGTTTTGGGACTCTGCAGAGAAAGTGTTTGCAGACTGCTGAATCCACACACGGGTTTAACTCTGGAAGTTGAGTGCACACATTGACAACCGTTCTGTTAGATAGCTGCGTTTTGGATTTAGAAGCAGATATTTCCCTGTGCTTACTGCTGTTTCTTCCATAAGCCGGTAATGGGCTGAAAACGCCTGTTTTGGGACTCTGCACAGAAAGGGTTTGCAGACTGCTGAATCCACACACGGGTTTAACTCTGGAAGTTGAGTGCACACATTGACAACCGTTCTGTTAGATAGCTGCGTTTTGGATTTAGAAGCAGATATTTCCCTGTGCTTACTGCTGTTTCTTCCATATGCCGGTAATGGGCTGAAAACGACTGTTTTGGGACTCTGAAGAGAAAGTGTTTGCGGACTGCTGAATCCACACACGGGTTTAACTCTGGAAGTTGAGTGCACACATTGACAACCGTTCTGTTAGATAGCTGCGTTTTGGATTTAGAAGCAGATATTTCCCTGTGCTTACTGCTGTTTCTTCCATATGCCGGTAATGGGCTGAAAACGCTTGTATTGGGACTCTGCAAAGAAAGTGTTTGCAGACTGCTGAATCCACACACGGGTTTAACTCTGTAAGTTGAGTGCACACATTGACAACCGTTCTGTTAGATAGTTGCGTTTTGGATTTAGAAGCAGATATTTCCCTGTGCTTACTGCTGATTCTTCCATATGCCGGGTAATGGGCTGAAAACGCCTGTTTTGGGACTCTGCACAGAAAGGGTTTGCAGACTGCTGAATCGACACACGGGTTTAACTCTGGAAGTTGAGTGCACACATTGACAACCGTTCTGTTAGATAGCTGCGTTTTGGATTTAGAAGCAGATATTTCCCTGGGCTTACTGCTGTTTCTTCCATATGCCGGTAGTGGGCCGAAAACGCCTGTTTTGGGACTCTGCAGAGAAAGTGTTTGCAGACTGCTGAATCCACACACGGGTTTAACTCTGGAAGTTGAGTGCACACATTGACAACCGTTCTGTTAGATAGCTGCGTTTTGGATTTAGAAGCAGATATTTCCCTGTGCTTACTGCTGTTTCTTCCATATGCCGGTAATGGGCGGAAAACGCCTGTTTTGGGACTCTGCAGAGAAAAGTGTTTGTGGACTGCTGAATCCACACACGGGTTTAACTCTGGAAGTTGAGTGCACACATTGACAACCGTTCTGTTAGATAGCTGCGTTTTGGATTTAGAAGCAGATATTTCCCTGTGCTTACTGCTGTTTCTTCCATATGCCGGTAATGGGCTGAAAACGCCTCTTTTGGGACTCTGTAGAGAAAGTGTTTGCAGACTGCTGAATCCACAAGCGGGTTTAACTCTGGAAGTTGAGTGCACACATTGACAACCGTTCTGTTAGATAGCTGCGTTTTGGATTTAGAAGCAGATATTTCCCTGTGCTTACTGCTGTTTCTTCCATATGCCGGTAATGGGCTGAAAACGCCTGTTTTGGGACTCTGCAGAGAAAGTGTTTGCAGACTGCTGAATCCACACACGGGTTTAACTCTGGAAGTTGAGTGCACACATTGACAACCGTTCTGTTAGATAGCTGCGTTTTGGATTTAGAAGCAGATATTTCCCCTGTGCTTACTGCTGTTTCTTCCATATGCCGGTAATGGGCTGAAAACGCCTGTTTTGGGACTCTGCACAGAAAGGGTTTGCAGACTGCTGAATCCACACACGGGTTTAACTCTGGAAGTTGAGTGCACACAATGACAACCGTTCTGTTAGATAGCTGCGTTTTGGATTTAGAAGCAGATATTTCCCTGTGCTTACTGCTGTTTCTTCCATATGCCGGTAATGGGCTGAAAACGCCTGTTTTGGGACTCTGCAGAGAAAGTGTTTGCGGACTGCTGAATCCACACTCGGGTTTAACTCTGGAAGTTGAGTGCACACATTGACAACCGTTCTGTTAGATAGCTGCGTTTTGGATTTAGAAGCAGATATTTCCCTGTGCTTACTGCTGTTTCTTCCATATGCCGGTAATGGGCTGAAAACGCTTGTATTGGGACTCTGCAGAGAAAGTGTTTGCAGACTGCTGAATCCACACACGGGTTTAACTCTGGAAGTTGAGTGCACACATTGACAACCGTTCTGTTAGATAGTTGCGTTTTGGATTTAGAAGCAGATATTTCCCTGTGCTTACTGCTGATTCTTCCATATGCCGGTAATGGGCTGAAAAACGCCTGTTTTGGGACTCTGCACAGAAAGGGTTTGCAGACTGCTGAATCGACACACGGGTTTAACTCTGGAAGTTGAGTGGAAACATTGACAACCGTTCTGTTAGATAGCTGCGTTTTGGATTTAGAAGCAGATATTTCCCTGTGCTTACTGCTGTTTCTTCCATATGCCGGTAGTGGGCTGAAAACGCCTGTTTTGGGACTCTGCAGAGAAAGTGTTTGCAGACTGCTGAATCCACACACGGGTTTAACTCTGGAAGTTGAGTGCACACATTGACAACCGTTCTGTTAGATAGCTGCGTTTTGGATTTAGAAGCAGATATTTCTCAGGGCTTACTGCTGTTTCTTCCATATGCCGGTAATGGGCTGAAAACGCCTGTTTTGGGACTCTGCAAAGAAAGTGTTTGTGGACTGCTGAATCCACACACGGGTTTAACTCTGGAAGTTGAGTGCACACATTGACAACCGTTCTGTTAGATAGTTGCGTTTTGGATTTAGAAGCAGATATTTCCCTGTGCTTACTGCTGATTCTTCCATATGCCGGTAATGGGCTGAAAACGCCTGTTTTGGGACTCTGCACAGAAAGGGTTTGCAGACTGCTGAATCGACACACGGGTTTAACTCTGGAAGTTGAGTGCACACATTGACAACCGTTCTGTTAGATAGCTGCGTTTTGGATTTAGAAGCAGATATTTCCCTGTGCTTACTGCTGATTCTTCCATATGCCGGTAATGGGCTGAAAACGCCTGTTTTGGGACTCTGCACAGAAAGGGTTTGCAGACTGCTGAATCGACACACGGGTTTAACTCTGGAAGTTGAGTGCACACATTGACAACCGTTCTGTTAGATAGCTGCGTTTTGGATTTAGAAGCAGATATTTCCCTGTGCTTACTGCTGATTCTTCCATATGCCGGTAATGGGCTGAAAACGCCTGTTTTGGGACTCTGCACAGAAAGGGTTTGCAGACTGCTGAATCCACACACGGGTTTAACTCTGGAAGTTGAGTGCACACATTGACAACCGTTCTGTTAGATAGTTGCGTTTTGGATTTAGAAGCAGATATTTCCCTGTGCTTACTGCTGATTCTTCCGTATGCCGGTAATGGGCTGAAAACGCCTGTTTTGGGACTCTGCACAGAAAGGGTTTGCAGACTGTTGAATCGACACACGGGTTTAACTCTGGAAGTTGAGTGCACACATTGACAACCGTTCTGTTAGATAGCTGCGTTTTGGATTTAGAAGCAGATATTTCCCTGGGCTTACTGCTGTTTCTTCCATATGCCGGTAGTGGGCTGAAAACGCCTGTTTTGGGACTCTGCAGAGAAAGTGTTTGCAGACTGCTGAATCCACACACGGGTTTAACTCTGGAAGTTGAGTGCACACATTGACAACCGTTCTGTTAGATAGCTGCGTTTTGGATTTAGAAGCAGATATTTCCCTGTGCTTACTGCTGATTCTTCCATATGCCGGTAATGGGCGGAAAACGCCTGTTTTGGGACTCTGCAGAGAAAGTGTTTGTGGACTGCTGATTCCACACACGGGTTTAACTCTGGAAGTTGAGTGCACACATTGACAACCGTTCTGTTAGATAGCTGCGTTTTGGATTTAGAAGCAGATATTTCCCTGTGCTTACTGCTGTTTCTTCCATATGCCGGTAATGGACTGAAAACGCCTGTTTTGGGACTCTGCAGAGAAAGTGTTTGCAGACTGCTGAATCCACACACGGGTTTAACTCTGGAAGTTGAGTGCACACATTGACAACCGTTCTGTTAGATAGCTGCGTTTTGGATTTAGAAGCAGATATTTCCCTGTGCTTACTGCTGTTTCTTCCATATGCCGGTAATGGGCTGAAAACGCCTGTTTTGGGATTCTGCACAGAAAGGGTTTGCAGACTGCTGAATCCACACACGGGTTTAACTCTGGAAGTTGAGTGCACACATTGACAACCGTTCTGTTAGATAGCTGCGTTTTGGATTTAGAAGCAGATATTTACCTGTGCTTACTGCTGTTTCTTCCATATGCCGGTAATGGGCTGAAAACGCCTGTTTTGGGACTCTGCAGAGAAAGTGTTTGCGGACTGCTGAATCCACACTCGGGTTTAACTCTGGAAGTTGAGTGCACACATTGACAACCGTTCTGTTAGATAGCTGCGTTTTGGATTTAGAAGCAGATATTTCCCTGTGCTTACTGCTGTTTCTTCCATATGCCGGTAATGGGCTGAAAACGCTTGTATTGGGACTCTGCAGAGAAAGTGTTTGCAGACTGCTGAATCCACACACGGGTTTAACTCTGGAAGTTGAGTGCACACATTGACAACCGTTCTGTTAGATAGTTGCGTTTTGGATTTAGAAGCAGATATTTCCCTGTGCTTACTGCTGATTCTTCCATAGGCCGGTAATGGGCTGAAAACGCCTGTTTTGGGACTCTGCACAGAAAGGGTTTGCAGACTGCTGAATCGACACACGGGTTTAACTCTGGAAGTTGAGTGCAAACATTGACAACCGTTCTGTTAGATAGCTGCGTTTTGGATTTAGAAGCAGATATTTCCCTGTGCTTACTGCTGTTTCTTCCATATGCCGGTAGTGGGCTGAAAACGCCTGTTTTGGGACTCTGCAGAGAAAGTGTTTGCAGACTGCTGAATCCACACACGGGTTTAACTCTGGAAGTTGAGTGCACACATTGACAACCGTTCTGTTAGATAGCTGCGTTTTGGATTTAGAAGCAGATATTTCTCAGGGCTTACTGCTGTTTCTTCCATATGCCGGTAATGGGCTGAAAACGCCTGTTTTGGGACTCTGCAGAGAAAGTGTTTGTGGACTGCTGAATCCACACACGGGTTTAACTCTGGAAGTTGAGTGCACACATTGACAACCGTTCTGTTAGATAGCTGCGTTTTGGATTTAGAAGCAGATATTTCCCTGTGCTTACTGCTGTTTCTTCCATATGCCGGTAATGGGCTGAAAACGCCTGTTTTGGGACTCTGCAGAGAAAGTGTTTGCAGACTGCTGAATCCACAAGCGGGTTTAACTCTGGAAGTTGAGTGCACACATTGACAACCGTTCTGTTAGATAGGTGCGTTTTGGATTTAGAAGCAGATATTTCCCTGTGCTTACTGCTGTTTCTTCCATATGCCGGTAATGGGCTGAAAACGCTTGTATTGGGACTCTGCAGAGAAAGTGTTTGCAGACTGCTGAATCCACACACGGGTTTAACTCTGGAAGTTGAGTGCACACATTGACAACCGTTCTGTTAGATAGTTGCGTTTTGGATTTAGAAGCAGATATTTCCCTGTGCTTACTGCTGATTCTTCCATATGCCGGTAATGGGCTGAAAACGCCCGTTTTGGGACTCTGCACAGAAAGGGTTTGCAGACTGCTGAATCCACACACGGGTTTAACTCTGGAAGTTGAGTGCACACATTGACAACCGTTCTGTTAGATAGCTGCGTTTTGGATTTAGAAGCAGATATTTCCCTGTGCTTACTTCTGATTCTTCCATATGCCGGTAATGGGCTGAAAACGCCTGTTTTGGGACTCTGCACAGAAAGGGTTTGCAGACTGCTGAATCGACACACGGGTTTAACTCTGGAAGTTGAGTGCACACATTGACAACCGTTCTGTTAGATAGCTGCGTTTTGGATTTAGAAGCAGATATTTCCCTGTGCTTACTGCTGATTCTTCCATATGCCGGTAATGGGCTGAAAACACCTGTTTTGGGACTCTGCACAGAAAGGGTTTGCAGACTGCTGAATCCACACACGGGTTTAACTCTGGAAGTTGAGTGCACACATTGACAACCGTTCTGTTAGATAGCTGCGTTTTGGATTTAGAAGCAGATATTTCCCTGTGCTTACTGCTGTTTCTTCCATATGCCGGTAATGGGCTGAAAACGCCTGTTTTGGGACTCTGCAGAGAAAGTGTTTGCAGACTGCTGAATCCACACACGAGTTTAACTCTGGAAGTTGAGTGCACACATTGACAACCGTTCTGTTAGATAGCTGCGTTTTGGATTTAGAAGCAGATATTTCCCTGTGCTTACTGCTGTTTCTTCCATATGCCGGTAGTGGGCTGAAAACGCCTGTTTTGGGACTCTGCAGAGAAAGTGTTTGCAGACTGCTGAATCCACACACGGGTTTAACTCTGGAAGTTGAGTGCACACATTGACAACCGTTCTGTTAGATAGCTGCGTTTTGGATTTAGAAGCAGATATTTCTCAGGGCTTACTGCTGTTTCTTCCATATGCCGGTAATGGGCTGAAAACGCCTGTTTTGGGACTCTGCCGAGAAAGTGTTTGTGGACTGCTGAATCCACACACGGGTTTAACTCTGGAAGTTGAGTGCACACATTGACAACCGTTCTGTTAGATAGCTGCGTTTTGGATTTAGAAGCAGATATTTCCCTGTGCTTACTGCTGTTTCTTCCATATGCCGGTAATGGGCTGAAAACGCCTGTTTTGGGACTCTGCAGAGAAAGTGTTTGCAGACTGCTGAATCCACAAGCGGGTTTAACTCTGGAAGTTGAGTGCACACATTGACAACCGTTCTGTTAGATAGGTGTGTTTTGGATTTAGAAGCAGATATTTCCCTGTGCTTCCTGCTGATTCTTCCATATGCCGGTAATGGGCTGAAAACGCCTGTTTTGGGACTCTGCACAGAAAGGGTTTGCAGACTGCTGAATCGACACACGGGTTTAACTCTGTAAGTTGAGTGCACACATTGACAACCGTTCTGTTAGATAGCTGCGTTTTGGATTTAGAAGCAGATATTTCCCTGTGCTTACTGCTGATTCTTCCATATGCCGGTAATGGGCTGAAAACGCCTGTTTTGGGACTCTGCACAGAAAGGGTTTGCAGACTGCTGAATCGACACACGGGTTTTACTCTGGAAGTTGAGTGCACACATTGACAACCGTTCTGTTAGATAGCTGCGTTTTGGATTTAGAAGCAGATATTTCCCTGTGCTTACTGGTGATTCTTCCATATGCCGGTAATGGGCTGAAAACGCCTGTTTTGGGACTCTGCACAGAAAGGATTTGCAGACTGCTGAATCCACACACGGGTTTAACTCTGGAAGTTGAGTGCACACATTGACAACCGTTCTGTTAGATAGCTGCGTTTTGGATTTAGAAGCAGATATTTCCCTGTGCTTACTGCTGTTTCTTCCATATGCCGGTAATGGGCTGAAAACGCCTGTTTTGGGACTCTGCAGAGAAAGTGTTTGCAGACTGCTGAATCCACACACGAGTTTAACTCTGGAAGTTGAGTGCACACATTGACAACCGTTCTGTTAGATAGCTGCGTTTTGGATATAGAAGCAGATATTTCCCTGTGCTTACTGCTGTTTCTTCCATATGCCGGTAATGGGCTGAAAACGCCTGTTTTGGGACTCTGCAGAGAAAGTGTTTGCAGACTGCTGAATCCACACACGGGTTTAACTCTGGAAGTTGAGTGCACACATTGACAACCGTTCTGTTAGATAGCTGCGTTTTGGGTTTAGAAGCAGATATTTCCCTGTGCTTACTGCTGATTCTTCCATATGCCGGTAATGGGCTGAAAACGCCTGTTTTGGGATTCTGCACAGAAAGGGTTTGCAGACTGCTGAATCGACACACGGGTTTAACTCTGGAAGTTGAGTGCACACATTGACAACCGTTCTGTTAGATAGCTGCGTTTTGGATTTAGAAGCAGATATTTCCCTGTGCTTACTGCTGTTTCTTCCATATGCCGGTAATGGGCTGAAAACGCCTGTTTTGGGACTCTGCAGAGAAAGTGTTTGCAGACTGCTGAATCCACACACGGGTTTAACTCTGGAAGTTGAGTGCACACATTGACAACCGTTCTGTTAGATAGCTGCGTTTTGGATTTAGAAGCAGATATTTCCCTGTGCTTACTGCTGTTTCTTCCATATGCCGGTAATGGGTTGAAAACGCCTGTTTTGGGACTCTGCACAGAAAGGGTTTGCAGACTGCTGAATCCACACACGGGTTTAACTCTGGAAGTTGAGTGCACACATTGACATCCGTTCTGTTAGATAGCTGCGTTTTGGATTTAGAAGCAGATATTTCCCTGTGCTTACTGCTGTTTCTTCCATATGCCGGTAATGGGCTGAAAACGCCTGTTTTGGGACTCTGCAGAGAAAGTGTTTGCAGACTGCTGAATCCATCCATGGGTTTAACTCTGGAAGTTGAGTGCACACGTTGACAACCGTTCTGTTAGATAGCTGCGTTTTGGATTTAGAAGCAGATGTTTCCCTGTGCTTACTGCTGTTTCTTCCATATGCCGGTAATGGGCTGAAAACGCCTGTTTTGGGACTCTGCAGAGAAAGTGTTTGCAGACTGCTGAATCCACAAGCGGGTTTAACTCTGGAAGTTGAGTGCACACATTGACAACCGTTCTGTTAGATAGCTGCGTTTTGGATTTAGAAGCAGATATTTCCCTGTGCTTACTGCTGTTTCTTCCATATGCCGGTAATGGGCTGAAAACGCCTGTTTTGGGACTCTGCAGAGAAAGTGTTTGCAGACTGCTGAATCCACACACGGGTTTAACTCTGGAAGTTGAGTGCACACATTGACAACCGTTCTGTTAGATAGCTGCGTTTTGGATTTAGAAGCAGATATTTCCCTGTGCTTACTGCTGTTTCTTCCATATGCCGGTAATGGGCTGAAAACGCCTGTTTTGGGACTCTGCAGAGAAAGTGTTTGCAGACTGCTGAATCCACACACGGGTTTAACTCTGGAAGTTGAGTGCACACATTGACAACCGTTCTGTTAGATAGCTGCGTTTTGGATTTAGAAGCAGATATTTCCCTGTGCTTACTGCTGTTTCTTCCATATGCCGGTAATGGGCTGAAAACGCCTGTTTTGGGACTCTGCAGAGAAAGTGTTTGCAGACTGCTGAATCCACCCATGGGTTTAACTCTGGAAGTTGAGTGCACACATTGACAACCGTTCTGTTAGATAGCTGCGTTTTGGATTTAGAAGCAGATATTTCCCTGTGCTTACTGCTGTTTCTTCCATATGCCGGTAATGGGCTGAAAACGCCTGTTTTGGGACTCTGCAGAGAAAGTGTTTGCAGACTGCTGAATCCACAAGCGGGTTTAACTCTGGAAGTTGAGTGTACACATTGACAATCGTTCTGCTAGATAGCTGCGTTTTGGATTTAGAAGCAGATATTTCCCTGTGCTTACTGCTGTTTCTTCCATATGCCGGTAATGGGCTGAAAACGCCAGTTTTGGGACTCTGCAGAGAAAGGGTTTGCAGACTGCTGAATCCACACACGGGTTTAACTCTGGAAGTTGAGTGCACACATTGACAACCGTTCTGTTAGATAGCTGCGTTTTGGATTTAGAAGCAGATATTTCCCTGTGCTTACTGCTGTTTCTTCCATATGCCGGTAATGGGCTGAAAACGCCTGTTTTGGGACTCTGCACAGAAAGGGTTTGCAGACTGCTGAATCCACACACGGGTTTAACTCTGGAAGTTGAGTGCACACATTGACATCCGTTCTGTTAGATAGCTGCGTTTTGGATTTAGAAGCAGATATTTCCCTGTGCTTACTGCTGTTTCTTCCATATGCCGGTAATGGGCTGAAAACGCCTGTTTTGGGACTCTGCAGAGAAAGTGTTTGCAGACTGCTGAATCCATCCATGGGTTTAACTCTGGAAGTTGAGTGCACACGTTGACAACCGTTCTGTTAGATAGCTGCGTTTTGGATTTAGAAGCAGATATTTCCCTGTGCTTACTGCTGTTTCTTCCATATGCCGGTAATGGGCTGAAAACGCCTGTTTTGGGACTCTGCAGAGAAAGTGTTTGCAGACTGCTGAATCCACAAGCGGGTTTAACTCTGGAAGTTGAGTGCACACATTGACAACCGTTCTGTTAGATAGCTGCGTTTTGGATTTAGAAGCAGATATTTCCCTGTGCTTACTGCTGTTTATTCCATATGCCGGTAATGGACTGAAAACGCCTGTTTTGGGACTCTGCAGAGAAAGTGTTTGCAGACTGCTGAATCCACACACGGGTTTAACTCTGGAAGTTGAGTGCACACATTGACAACCGTTCTGTTAGATAGCTGCGTTTTGGATTTAGAAGCAGATATTTCCCTGTGCTTACTGCTGTTTCTTCCATATGCCGGTAATGGGCTGAAAACGCCTGTTTTGGGACTCTGCAGAGAAAGTGTTTGCAGACTGCTGAATCCACACACGGGTTTAACTCTGGAAGTTGAGTGCACACATTGACAACCGTTCTGTTAGATAGCTGCGTTTTGGATTTAGAAGCAGATATTTCCCTGTGCTTACTGCTGTTTCTTCCATATGCCGGTAATGGGCTGAAAACGCCTGTTTTGGGACTCTGCAGAGAAAGTGTTTGCAGACTGCTGAATCCACCCACGGGTTTAACTCTGGAAGTTGAGTGCACACATTGACAACCGTTCTGGTAGATAGCTGCGTTTTGGATTTAGAAGCAGATATTTCCCTGTGCTTACTGCTGTTTCTTCCATATGCCGGTAATGGGCTGAAAACGCCTGTTTTGGGACTCTGCAGAGAAAGGGTTTGCAGACTGCTGAATCCACACACGGGTTTAACTCTGGAAGTTGAGTGCACACATTGACAACCGTTCTGTTAGATAGCTGCGTTTTGGATTTAGAAGCAGATATTTCCCTGTGCTTACTGCTGTTTCTTCCATATGCCGGTAATGGGCTGAAAACGCCTGTTTTGGGACTCTGCAGAGAAAGTGTTTGCAGACTGCTGAATCCACCCATGGGTTTAACTCTGGAAGATGAGTGCACACATTGACAACCGTTCTGTTAGATAGCTGCGTTTTGGATTTAGAAGCAGATATTTCCCTGTGCTTACTGCTGTTTCTTCCATATGCCGGTAATGGGCTGAAAACGCCTGTTTTGGGACTCTGCAGAGAAAGTGTTTGCAGACTGCTGAATCCACAAGCGGGTTTAACTCTGGAAGTTGAGTGCACACATTGACAATCGTTCTGCTAGATAGCTGCGTTTTGGATTTAGAAGCAGATATTTCCCTGTGCTTACTGCTGTTTCTTCCATATGCCGGTAATGGGCTGAAAACGCCTGTTTTGGGACTCTGCAGAGAAAGGGTTTGCAGACTGCTGAATCCACACACGGGTTTAACTCTGGAAGTTGAGTGCACACATTGACAACCGTTCTGTTAGATAGCTGCGTTTTGGATTTAGAAGCAGATATTTCCCTGTGCTTACTGCTGTTTCTTCCATATGCCGGTAATGGGCTGAAAACGCCTGTTTTGGGACTCTGCAGAGAAAGTGTTTGCGGACTGCTGAATCCACACACGGGTTTAACTCTGGAAGTTGAGTGCACACATTGACAACCGTTCTGTTAGATAGCTGCGTTTTGGATTTAGAAGCAGATATTTCCCTGTGCTTACTGCTGTTTCTTCCATATGCCGGTAATGGGCTGAAAACGCTTGTATTGGGACTCTGCAGAGAAAGTGTTTGCAGACTGCTGAATCCACACACGGGTTTAACTCTGGAAGTTGAGTGCACACATTGACAACCGTTCTGTTAGATAGCTGCGTTTTGGATTTAGAAGCAGATATTTCCCTGTGCTTACTGCTGTTTCTTCCATATGCCGGTAATGGGCTGAAAACGCCTGTTTTGGGACTCTGCAAAGAAAGGGTTTGCAGACTGCTGAATCCACACACGGGTTTAACTCTGGAAGTTGAGTGCACACATTGACAACCGTTCTGTTAGATAGCTGCGTTTTGGATTTAGAAGCAGATATTTCCCTGTGCTTACTGCTGTTTCTTCCATATGCCGGTAATGGGCTGAAAACGCCTGTTTTGGGACTCTGCAGAGAAAGTGTTTGCAGACTGCTGAATCCACACACGGGTTTAACTCTGGAAGTTGAGTGCACACATTGACAACCGTTCTGTTAGATAGCTGCGTTTTGGATTTAGAAGCAGATATTTCCCTGTGCTTACTGCTGTTTCTTCCATATGCCGGTAATGGGCTGAAAACGCCTGTTTTGGGACTATGCACAGAAAGGGTTTGCAGACTGCTGAATCCACACACGGGTTTAACTCTGGAAGTTGAGTGCACACATTGACAACCGTTCTGTTAGATAGCTGCGTTTTGGATTTAGAAGCAGATATTTCCCTGTGCTTACTGCTGTTTCTTCCATATGCCGGTAAAGGGCTGAAAACGCCTGTTTTGGGACTCTGCAGAGAAAGTGTTTGCGGACTGCTGAATCCACACTCGGGTTTAACTCTGGAAGTTGAGTGCACACATTGACAACCGTTCTGTTAGATAGCTGCGTTTTGGATTTAGAAGCAGATATTTCCCTGTGCTTACTGCTGTTTCTTCCATATGCCGGTAATGGGCTGAAAACGCTTGTATTTGGACTCTGCAGAGAAAGTGTTTGCAGACTGCTGAATCCACACACGGGTTTAACTCTGGAAGTTGAGTGCACACATTGACAACCGTTCTGTTAGATAGTTGCGTTTTGGATTTAGAAGCAGATATTTCCCTGTGCTTACTGCTGATTCTTCCATATGCCGGTAATGGGCTGAAAACGCCTGTTTTGGGACTCTGCACAGAAAGGGTTTGCAGACTGCTGAATCGACACACGGGTTTAACTCTGGAAGTTGAGTGCAAACATTGACAACCGTTCTGTTAGATAGCTGCGTTTTGGATTTAGAAGCAGATATTTCCCTGTGCTTACTGCTGTTTCTTCCATATGCCGGTAGTGGGCTGAAAACGCCTGTTTTGGGACTCTGCAGAGAAAGTGTTTGCAGACTGCTGAATCCACACACGGGTTTAACTCTGGAAGTTGAGTGCACACATTGACAACCGTTCTGTTAGAAAGCTGCGTTTTGGATTTAGAAGCAGATATTTCTCAGGGCTTACTGCTGTTTCTTCCATATGCCGGTAATGGGCTGAAAACGCCTGTTTTGGGACTCTGCAGAGAAAGTGTTTGTGGACTGCTGAATCCACACACGGGTTTAACTCTGGAAGTTGAGTGCACACATTGACAACCGTTCTGTTAGATAGCTGCGTTTTGGATTTACAAGCAGATATTTCCCTGTGCTTACTGCTGTTTCTTCCATATGCCGGTAGTGGGCTGAAAACGCCTGTTTTGGGACTCTGCAGAGAAAGTGTTTGCAGACTGCTGAATCCACAAGCGGGTTTAACTCTGGAAGTTGAGTGCACACATTGACAACCGTTCTGTTAGATAGGTGCGTTTTGGATTTAGAAGCAGATATTTCCCTGTGCTTACTGCTGTTTCTTCCATATGCCGGTAATGGGCTGAAAACGCCTGTTTTGGGACTCTGCACAGAAAGTGTTTGCAGACTGCTGAATCCACACACGGGTTTAACTCTGGAAGTTGAGTGCACACATTGACAACCGTTCTGTTAGATAGCTGCGTTTTGGATTTAGAAGCAGATATTTCCCTGTGCTTACTGCTGTTTCTTCCATATGCCGGTAATGGGCTGAAAACGCCTGTTTTGGGACTCTGCACAGAAAGTGTTTGCAGACTGCTGAATCCACACACGGGTTTAACTCTGGAAGTTGAGTGCACACATTGACAACCGTTCTGTTAGATAGCTGCGTTTTGGATTTAGAAGCAGATATTTCCCTGTGCTTACTGCTGTTTCTTCCATATGCCGGTAATGGGCTGAAAACGCCTGTTTTGGGACTCTGCAGAGAAAGTGTTTGCTGACTGCTGAATCCACACACGGGTTTAACTCTGGAAGTTGAGTGCACACATTGACAACCGTTCTGTTAGATAGCTGCGTTTTGGATTTAGAAGCAGATATTTCCCTGTGCTTACTGCTGTTTCTTCCATATGCCGGTAATGGGCTGAAAACGCTTGTATTGGGACTCTGCAGAGAAAGTGTTTGCAGACTGCTGAATCCACACACGGGTTTAACTCTGGAAGTTGAGTGCACACATTGACAACCGTTCTGTTAGATAGTTGCGTTTTGGATTTAGAAGCAGATATTTCCCTGTGCTTACTGCTGATTCTTCCATATGCCGGTAATGGGCTGAAAACGCCTGTTTTGGGACTCTGCACAGAAAGGGTTTGCAGACTGCTGAATCGACACACGGGTTTAACTCTGGAAGTTGAGTGCACACATTGACAACCGTTCTGTTAGATAGCTGCGTTTTGGATTTAGAAGCAGATATTTCCCTGTGCTTACTGCTGATTCTTCCATATGCCGGTAATGGGCTGAAAACGCCTGTTTTGGGACTCTGCAGAGAAAGTGTTTGCAGACTGCTGAATCGACACACGGGTTTAACTCTGGAAGTTGAGTGCACACATTGACAACCGTTCTGTTAGATAGCTGCGTTTTGGATTTAGAAGCAGATATTTCCCTGTGCTTACTGCTGATTCTTCCATATGCCGGTAATGGGCTGAAAACGCCTGTTTTGGGACTCTGCAGAGAAAGTGTTTGCAGACTGCTGAATCCACACACGAGTTTAACTCTGGAAGTTGAGTGCACACATTGACAACCGTTCTGTTAGATAGCTGCGTTTTGGATTTAGAAGCAGATATTTCCCTGTGCTTACTGCTGTTTCTTCCATATGCCGGTAATGGGCTGAAAACGCCTGTTTTGGGACTCTGCAGAGAAAGTGTTTGCGGACTGCTGAATCCACACACGGGTTTAACTCTGGAAGTTGAGTGCACACATTGACAACCGTTCTGTTAGATAGCTGCGTTTTGGGTTTAGAAGCAGATATTTCCCTGTGCTTACTGCTGATTCTTCCATATGCCGGTAATGGGCTGAAAACGCCTGTTTTGGGACTCTGCACAGAAAGGGTTTGCAGACTGCTGAATCGACACACGGGATTTACTCTGGAAGTTGAGTGCACGCATTGACAACCGTTCTGTTAGATAGCTGCGTTTTGGATTTAGAAGCAGATATTTCCCTGTGCTTACTGCTGTTTCTTCCATATGCCGGTAATGGGCTGAAAACGCCTGTTTTGGGACTCTGCAGAGAAAGTGTTTGCAGACTGCTGAATCCACACACGGGTTTAACTCTGGAAGTTGAGTGCACACATTGACAACCGTTCTGTTAGATAGCTGCGTTTTGGATTTAGAAGCAGATATTTCCCTGTGCTTACTGCTGTTTCTTCCATATGCCGGTAATGGGCTGAAAACGCTTGTATTTGGACTCTGCAGAGAAAGTGTTTGCAGACTGCTGAATCCACACACGGGTTTAACTCTGGAAGTTGAGTGCACACATTGACAACCGTTCTGTTAGATAGTTGCGTTTTGGATTTAGAAGCAGATATTTCCCTGTGCTTACTGCTGATTCTTCCATATGCCGGTAATGGGCTGAAAACGCCTGTTTTGGGACTCTGCACAGAAAGGGTTTGCAGACTGCTGAATCGACACACGGGTTTAACTCTGGAAGTTGAGTGCACACATTGACAACCGTTCTGTTAGATAGCTGCGTTTTGGATTTAGAAGCAGATATTTCCCTGTGCTTACTGCTGTTTCTTCCATATGCCGGTAGTGGGCTGAAAACGCCTGTTTTGGGACTCTGCAGAGAAAGTGTTTGCAGACTGCTGAATCCACACACGGGTTTAACTCTGGAAGTTGAGTGCACACATTGACAACCGTTCTGTTAGAAAGCTGCGTTTTGGATTTAGAAGCAGATATTTCTCAGGGCTTACTGCTGTTTCTTCCATATGCCGGTAATGGGCTGAAAACGCCTGTTTTGGGACTCTGCAGAGAAAGTGTTTGTGGACTGCTGAATCCACACACGGGTTTAACTCTGGAAGTTGAGTGCACACATTGACAACCGTTCTGTTAGATAGCTGCGTTTTGGATTTACAAGCAGATATTTCCCTGTGCTTACTGCTGTTTCTTCCATATGCCGGTAGTGGGCTGAAAACGCCTGTTTTGGGACTCTGCAGAGAAAGTGTTTGCAGACTGCTGAATCCACAAGCGGGTTTAACTCTGGAAGTTGAGTGCACACATTGACAACCGTTCTGTTAGATAGGTGCGTTTTGGATTTAGAAGCAGATATTTCCCTGTGCTTACTGCTGTTTCTTCCATATGCCGGTAATGGGCTGAAAACGCCTGTTTTGGGACTCTGCACAGAAAGTGTTTGCAGACTGCTGAATCCACACACGGGTTTAACTCTGGAAGTTGAGTGCACACATTGACAACCGTTCTGTTAGATAGCTGCGTTTTGGATTTAGAAGCAGATATTTCCCTGTGCTTACTGCTGTTTCTTCCATATGCCGGTAATGGGCTGAAAACGCCTGTTTTGGGACTCTGCACAGAAAGTGTTTGCAGACTGCTGAATCCACACACGGGTTTAACTCTGGAAGTTGAGTGCACACATTGACAACCGTTCTGTTAGATAGCTGCGTTTTGGATTTAGAAGCAGATATTTCCCTGTGCTTACTGCTGTTTCTTCCATATGCCGGTAATGGGCTGAAAACGCCTGTTTTGGGACTCTGCAGAGAAAGTGTTTGCTGACTGCTGAATCCACACACGGGTTTAACTCTGGAAGTTGAGTGCACACATTGACAACCGTTCTGTTAGATAGCTGCGTTTTGGATTTAGAAGCAGATATTTCCCTGTGCTTACTGCTGTTTCTTCCATATGCCGGTAATGGGCTGAAAACGCTTGTATTGGGACTCTGCAGAGAAAGTGTTTGCAGACTGCTGAATCCACACACGGGTTTAACTCTGGAAGTTGAGTGCACACATTGACAACCGTTCTGTTAGATAGTTGCGTTTTGGATTTAGAAGCAGATATTTCCCTGTGCTTACTGCTGATTCTTCCATATGCCGGTAATGGGCTGAAAACGCCTGTTTTGGGACTCTGCACAGAAAGGGTTTGCAGACTGCTGAATCGACACACGGGTTTAACTCTGGAAGTTGAGTGCACACATTGACAACCGTTCTGTTAGATAGCTGCGTTTTGGATTTAGAAGCAGATATTTCCCTGTGCTTACTGCTGATTCTTCCATATGCCGGTAATGGGCTGAAAACGCCTGTTTTGGGACTCTGCAGAGAAAGTGTTTGCAGACTGCTGAATCGACACACGGGTTTAACTCTGGAAGTTGAGTGCACACATTGACAACCGTTCTGTTAGATAGCTGCGTTTTGGATTTAGAAGCAGATATTTCCCTGTGCTTACTGCTGATTCTTCCATATGCCGGTAATGGGCTGAAAACGCCTGTTTTGGGACTCTGCAGAGAAAGTGTTTGCAGACTGCTGAATCCACACACGAGTTTAACTCTGGAAGTTGAGTGCACACATTGACAACCGTTCTGTTAGATAGCTGCGTTTTGGATTTAGAAGCAGATATTTCCCTGTGCTTACTGCTGTTTCTTCCATATGCCGGTAATGGGCTGAAAACGCCTGTTTTGGGACTCTGCAGAGAAAGTGTTTGCGGACTGCTGAATCCACACACGGGTTTAACTCTGGAAGTTGAGTGCACACATTGACAACCGTTCTGTTAGATAGCTGCGTTTTGGGTTTAGAAGCAGATATTTCCCTGTGCTTACTGCTGATTCTTCCATATGCCGGTAATGGGCTGAAAACGCCTGTTTTGGGACTCTGCACAGAAAGGGTTTGCAGACTGCTGAATCGACACACGGGTTTAACTCTGGAAGTTGAGTGCACGCATTGACAACCGTTCTGTTAGATAGCTGCGTTTTGGATTTAGAAGCAGATATTTCCCTGTGCTTACTGCTGTTTCTTCCATATGCCGGTAATGGGCTGAAAACGCCTGTTTTGGGACTCTGCAGAGAAAGTGTTTGCAGACTGCTGAATCCACACACGGGTTTAACTCTGGAAGTTGAGTGCACACATTGACAACCGTTCTGTTAGATAGCTGCGTTTTGGATTTAGAAGCAGATATTTCCCTGTGCTTACTGCTGTTTCTTCCATATGCCGGTAATGGGCTGAAAACGCCTGTTTTGGGACTCTGCAGAGAAAGTGTTTGCAGACTGCTGAATCCACACACGGGTTTAACTCTGGAAGTTGAGTGCACACATTGACAACCGTTCTGTTAGATAGCTGCGTTTTGGATTTAGAAGCAGATATTTCCCTGTGCTTACTGCTGTTTCTTCCATATGCTGGTAATGGGCTGAAAACGCCTGTTTTGGGACTCTGCAGAGAAAGTGTTTGCAGACTGCTGAATCCACACACGGGTTTAACTCTGGAAGTTGAGTGCACACATTGACAACCGTTCTGTTACATAGCTGCGTTTTGGATTTAGAAGCAGATATTTCCCTGTGCTTACTGCTGTTTCTTCCATATGCCGGTAATGGGCTGAAAACGCCTGTTTTGGGACTCTGCACAGAAAGGGTTTGCAGACAGCTGAATCCACACACGGGTTTAACTCTGGAAGTTGAGTGCACACATTGACATCCGTTCTGTTAGATAGCTGCGTTTTGGATTTAGAAGCAGATATTTCCCTGTGCTTACTGCTGTTTCTTCCATATGCCGGTAATGGGCTGAAAACGCCTGTTTTGGGACTCTGCAGAGAAAGTGTTTGCAGACTGCTGAATCCACCCACGGGTTTAACTCTGGAAGTTGAGTGCACACATTGACAACCGTTCTGTTAGATAGCTGCGTTTTGGATTTAGAAGCAGATATTTCCCTGTGCTTACTGCTGTTTCTTCCATATGCCGGTAATGGGCTGAAAACGCCTGTTTTGGGACTCTGCACAGAAAGGGTTTGCAGACTGCTGAATCCACAAGCGGGTTTAACTCTGGAAGTTGAGTGCACACATTGACAACCGTTCTGTTAGATAGCTGCGTTTTGGATTTAGAAGCAGATATTTCCCTGTGCTTACTGCTGTTTCTTCCATATGCCGGTAATGGGCTGAAAACGCCTGTTTTGGGACTCTGCAGAGAAAGTGTTTGCAGACTGCTGAATCAACACACGGGTTTAACTCTGGAAGTTGAGTGCACACATTGACAACCGTTCTGTTAGATAGCTGCGTTTTGGAATTAGAAGCAGATATTTCCCTGTGCTTACTGCTGTTTCTTCCATATGCCGGTAATGGGCTGAAAACGCCTGTTTTGGGACTCTGCAGAGAAAGTGTTTGCAGACTGCTGAATCCACACACGGGTTTAACTCTGGAAGTTGAGTGCACACATTGACAACCGTTCTGTTAGATAGCTGCGTTTTGGATTTAGAAGCAGATATTTCCCTGTGCTTACTGCTGTTTCTTCCATATGCCGGTAATGGGCTGAAAACGCCTGTTTTGGGACTCTGCAGAGAAAGTGTTTGCAGACTGCCGAATCCACACACGGGTTTAACTCTGGAAGTTGAGTGCACACATTGACAACCGTTCTGTTAGATAGCTGCGTTTTGGATTTAGAAGCAGATATTTCCCTGTGCTTACTGCTGTTTCTTCCATATGCCGGTAATGGGCTGAAAACGCCTGTTTTGGTACTCTGCAGAGAAAGTGTTTGCAGACTGCTGAATCCACACACGGGTTTAACTCTGGAAGTTGAGTGCACACATTGACAACCGTTCTGTTAGATAGCTGCGTTTTGGATTTAGAAGCAGATATTTCCCCGTGCTTACTGCTGTTTCTTCCATATGCCGGTAATGGGCTGAAAACGCCTGTTTTGGGACTCTGCAGAGAAAGTGTTTGCAGACTGCTGAATCCACCCACGGGTTTAACTCTGGAAGTTGAGTGCACACATTGACAACCGTTCTGTTAGATAGCTGCGTTTTGGATTTAGAAGCAGATATTTCCCTGTGCTTACTGCTGTTTCTTCCATATGCCGGTAATGGGCTGAAAACGCCTGTTTTGGGACTCTGCAGAGAAAGTGTTTGCAGACTGCTGAATCCACAAGCGGCTTTAACTCTGGAAGTTGAGTGCACACATTGACAACCGTTCTGTTAGATAGCTGCGTTTTGGATTTAGAAGCAGATATTTCCCTGTGCTTACTGCTGTTTCTTCCATATGCCGGTAATGGGCTGAAAACGCCTGTTTTGGGACTCTGCAGAGAAAGTGTTTGCAGACTGCTGAATCCACACACGGGTTTAACTCTGGAAGTTGAGTGCACACATTGACAACCGTTCTGTTAGATAGCTGCGTTTTGGATTTAGAAGCAGATATTTCCCTGTGCTTACTGCTGTTTCTTCCATATGCCGGTAATGGGCTGAAAACGCCTGTTTTGGGACTCTGCAGAGAAAGTGTTTGCAGACTGCTGAATCCACACACGGGTTTAACTCTGGAAGTTGAGTGCACACATTGACAACCGTTCTGTTAGATAGCTGCGTTTTGGATTTAGAAGCAGATATTTCCCTGTGCTTACTGCTGTTTCTTCCATATGCCGGTAATGGTCTGAAAACGCCTGTTTTGGGACTCTGCAGAGAAAGGGTTTGCAGACTGCTGAATCCACACACCGGTTTAACTCTGGAAGTTGAGTGCACACATTGACAACCGTTCTGTTAGATAGCTGCGTTTTGGATTTAGAAGCAGATATTTCCCTGTGCTTACTGCTGTTTCTTCCATATGCCGGTAATGGGCTGAAAACGCCTGTTTTGGTACTCTGCAGAGAAAGTGTTTGCAGACTGCTGAATCCACACACGGGTTTAACTCTGGAAGTTGAGTGCACACATTGACAACCGTTCTGTTAGATAGCTGCGTTTTGGATTTAGAAGCAGATATTTCCCTGTGCTTACTGCTGTTTCTTCCATATGCCGGTAATGGGCTGAAAACGCCTGTTTTGGGACTCTGCAGAGAAAGGGTTTGCAGACTGCTGAATCCACACACGGGTTTAACTCTGGAAGTTGAGTGCACACATTGACAACCGTTCTGTTAGATAGCTGCGTTTTGGATTTAGAAGCAGA
Organism: Aotus nancymaae; assembly: GCF_030222135.1. Taxonomy (NCBI): domain Eukaryota; kingdom Metazoa; phylum Chordata; class Mammalia; order Primates; family Aotidae; genus Aotus; species Aotus nancymaae. The sequence continues at coordinate 222,578 of NW_026989258.1, forward strand.
TATTTCCCTGTGCTTACTGCTGTTTCTTCCATATGCCGGTAATGGGCTGAAAACGCCTGTTTTGGGACTTTGCAGAGAAAGTGTTTGCAGACTGCTGAATCCACACACAGGTTTAACTCTGGAAGTTGAGTGCACACATTGACAACCGTTCTGTTAGATAGCTGCGTTTTGGATTTAGAAGCAGATATTTCCCTGTGCTTACTGCTGTTTCTTCCATATGCCGGTAATGGGCTGAAAACGCCTGTTTTGGGACTCTGCAGAAAAAGTGTTTTTAGACTGCTGAATCCACACACGGGTTTAACTCTGGAAGTTGAGTGCACACATTGACAACCGTTCTGTTAGATAGCTGCGTTTTGGATTTAGAAGCAGATATTTCCCTATGCTTACTGCTGTTTCTTCCATATGCCGGTAATGGGCTGAAAACGCCTGTTTTGGGACTCTGCACAGAAAGGGGTTGCAGACTGCTGAATCCACACACGGGTTTAACTCTGGAAGTTGAGTGCACACATTGACAACCGTTCTGTTAGATAGCTGTGTTTTGGATTTAGAAGCAGATATTTCCCTGTGCTTACTGCTGTTTCTTCCATATGCTGGTAATGGGCTGAAAACGCCTGTTTTGGGTCTCTGCAGAGAAAGTGTTTGCAGACTGCTGAATACACAAGCGGGTTTACCTCTGGAAGTTGAGTGCACACATTGACAACCGTTCTGTTAGATAGCTGCGTTTTGGATTTAGAAGCAGATATTTCCCTGTGCTTACTGCTGTTTCTTCCATATGCCGGTAATGGGCTGAAAACGCCTGTTTTGGGACTCTGCAGAGAAAGTGTTTGCACACTGCTGAATCCACAAGCGGGTTTAATTCTGGAAGTTGAGTGCACACATTGACAACCGTTCGGTTAGATAGCTGCGTTTTGGAGTTAGAAGCAGATATTTCCCTGTGCTTACTGCTGTTTCTTCCATATGCCGGTAATGGGCTGAAAACGCCTGTTTTGGGACTCTGCACAGAAAGGGTTTGCAGACAGCTGAATCCACACACGGGTTTAACTCTGGAAGTTGAGTGCACACATTGACAACCGTTCTGTTAGATAGCTGCGTTTTGGATTTAGAAGCAGATATTTCCCTGTGCTTACTGCTGTTTGTTCCATATGCCGGTAATGGGCTGAAAACGCCTGTTTTGGGACTCTACAGAGAAAGTGTTTGCAGACTGCTGAATCCACACACGGGTTTAACTCTGGAAGTTGAGTGCACACATTGACAACCGTTCTGTTAGATAGCTGCGTTTTGGATTTAGAAGCAGATATTTCCCTGTGCTTACTGCTGTTTCTTCCATATGCCGGTAATGGGCTGAAAACGCCTGTTTTGGGACTCTGCAGAGAAAGTGTTTGCACACTGCTGAATCCACAAGCGGGTTTAACTCTGGAAGTTGAGTGCACACATTGACAACCGTTCTGTTAGATAGCTGCGTTTTGGATTTAGAAGCAGATATTTCCCTGTGCTTACTGCTGTTTCTTCCATATGCCGGTAATGGGCTGAAAACGCCTGTTTTGGGACTCTGCAGAGAAAGTGTTTGCAGACTGCTGAATCCACACACGGGTTTAACTCTGGAAGTTGAGTGCACACATTGACAACCGTTCTGTTAGATAGCTGCGTTTTGGATTTAGAAGCAGATATTTCCCTGTGCTTACTGCTGTTTCTTCCATATGCCGGTAATGGGCTGAAAACGCCTGTTTTGGGACTCTGCAGAGAAAGTGTTTGCGGACTGCTGAATCCACACACGGGTTTAACTCTGGAAGTTGAGTGCACACATTGACAACCGTTCTGTTAGATAGCTGCGTTTTGGATTTAGAAGCAGATATTTCCCTGTGCTTACTGCTGTTTCTTCCATATGCCGGTAATGGGCTGAAAACGCCTGTTTTGGGACTCTGCAGAGAAAGTGTTTGCAGACTGCTGAATCCACACACGGGTTTAACTCTGGAAGTTGAGTGCACACAATGACAACCGTTCTGTTAGATAGCTGCGTTTTGGATTTAGAAGCAGATATTTCCCTGTGCTTACTGCTGTTTCTTCCATATGCCGTTAATGGGCTGAAAACGCCTGTTTTGGGACTCTGCAGAGAAAGTGTTTGCAGACTGCAGAATCCACACACGGGTTTAACTCTGGAAGTTGAGTGCACACAATGACAACCGTTCTGTTAGATAGCTGCGTTTTGGATTTAGAAGCAGATATTTCCCTGTGCTTACTGCTGTTTCTTCCATATGCCGGTAATGGGCTGAAAACGCCTGTTTTGGGGCTCTGCAGAGAAAGTGTTTGCAGACTGCTGAATCCACAAACGGGTTTAACTCTGGAAGTTGAGTGCACACGTTGACAACCGTTCTGTTAGATAGCTGCGTTTTGGATTTAGAAGCAGATATTTCCCTGTGCTTACTGCTGTTTCTTCCATATGCCGGTAATGGGCTGAAAACGCCTGTTTTGGGACTCTGCAGAGAAAGGGTTTGCAGACTGCTGAATCCACACACGGGTTTAACTCTGGAAGTTGAGTGCACACATTGACAGCCGTTCTGTTAGATAGCTGCGATTTGGATTTAGAAGCAGATATTTCCCTGTGCCTACTGCTGTTTCTTCCATATGACGGTAATGGGCTGAAAACGCCTGTTTTGGGACTCTGCAGAGAAAGTGTTTGCAGACTGCTGAATCCACACACGGGTTTAACTCTGGAAGTTGAGTGCACACATTGACAACCGTTCTGTTAGATAGCTGCGTTTTGGATTTAGAAGCAGATATTTCCCTGTGCTTACTGCTGTTTCTTCCATATGCCGGTAATGGGCTGAAAACGCCTGTTTTGGGACTCTGCACAGAAAGGGTTTGCAGACTGCTGAATCCACACACGGGTTTAACTCTGGAAGTTGAGTGCACACATTGACAACCGTTCTGTTAGATAGCTGCGTTTTGGATTTAGAAGCAGATATTTCCCTGTGCTTACTGCTGTTTCTTCCATATGCCGGTAATGGGCTGAAAACGCCTGTTTTGGGACTCTGCAGAGAAAGTGTTTGCAGACTGCTGAATCCACACACGGGTTTAACTCTGGAAGTTGAGTGCACACATTGACAACCGTTCTGTTAGATAGCTGCGTTTTGGATTTAGAAGCAGATATTTCCCTGTTCTTACTGCTGTTTCTTCCGTAGGCCGGTAATGGGCTGAAAACGCTTGTTTTGGGACTCTGCAGAGAAAGTGTTTGCAGACTGCTGAATCCACACACGGGTTTAACTCTGGAAGTTGAGTGCACACATTGACAACCGTTCTGTTAGATAGCTGCGTTTTGGATTTAGAAGCAGATATTTCCCTGTGCTTACTGCTGTTTCTTCCATATGCCGGTAATGGGCTGAAAACGCCTGTTTTGGGACTCTGCAGAGAAAGTGTTTGCGGACTGCTGAATCCACACACGGGTTTAACTCTGGAAGTTGAGTGCACACATTGGCAACCGTTCTGTTAGATAGCTGCGTTTTGGATTTAGAAGCAGATATTTCCCTGTGCTTACTGCTGTTTCTTCCATATGCCGGTAATGGGCTGAAAACGCCTGTTTTGGGACTCTGCAGAGAAAGTGTTTGCAGACTGCTGAATCCACAAGCGGGTTTAACTCTGGAAGTTGAGTGCACACATTGACAACCGTTCTGTTAGATAGCTGCGTTTTGGATTTAGAAGCAGATATTTCCCTGTGCTTACTGCTGTTTCTTTCATATGCCGGTAATGGGCTGAAAACGCCTGTTTTGGGACTCTGCAGAGAAAGTGTTTGCAGACTGCTGAATCCACACACGGGTTTAACTCTGGAAGTTGAGTGCACACATTGACAACCGTTCTGTTAGATAGCTGCGTTTTGGATTTAGAAGCAGATATTTCCCTGTGCTTACTGCTGTTTCTTCCATATGCCGGTAATGGGCTGAAAACGCCTGTTTTGGGACTCTGCACAGAAAGGGTTTGCAGACTGCTGAATCCACACACGGGTTTAACTCTGGAAGTTGAGTGCACACATTGACAACCGTTCTGTTAGATAGCTGCGTTTTGGATTTAGAAGCAGATATTTCCCTGTGCTTACTGCTGTTTCTTCCTTATGCCGGTAATGGGCTGAAAACGACTGTTTTGGGACTCTGAAGAGAAAGTGTTTGCGGACTGCTGAATCCACACACGGGTTTAACTCTGGAAGTTGAGTGCACACATTGACAACCGTTCTGTTAGATAGCTGCGTTTTGGATTTAGAAGCAGATATTTCCCTGTGCTTACTGCTGTTTCTTCCATATGCCTGTAATGGGCTGAAAACGCTTGTATTGGGACTCTGCAAAGAAAGTGTTTGCAGACTGCTGAATCCACACACGGGTTTAACTCTGTAAGTTGAGTGCACACATTGACAACCGTTCTGTTAGATAGTTGCGTTTTGGATTTAGAAGCAGATATTTCCCTGTGCTTACTGCTGTTTCTTCCATATGCCGGTAATGGGCTGAAAACGCCTGTTTTGGGACTCTGCACAGAAAGGGTTTGCAGACTGCTGAATCGACACACGGGTTTAACTCTGGAAGTTGAGTGCACACATTGACAACCGTTCTGTTAGATAGCTGCGTTTTGGATTTAGAAGCAGATATTTCCCTGGGCTTCCTGCTGTTTCTTCCATATGCCGGTAGTGGGCCGAAAACGCCTGTTTTGGGACTCTGCAGAGAAAGTGTTTGCAGACTGCTGAATCCACACACGGGTTTAACTCTGGAAGTTGAGTGCACACATTGACAACCGTTCTGTTAGATAGCTGCGTTTTGGATTTAGAAGCAGATATTTCCCTGTGCTTACTGCTGTTTCTTCCATATGCCGGTAATGGGCGGAAAACGCCTTTTTTGGGACTCTGCAGAGAAAGTGTTTGTGGACTGCTGAATCCACACACGGGTTTAACTCTGGAAGTTGAGTGCACACATTGACAACCGTTCTGTTAGATAGCTGCGTTTTGGATTTAGAAGCAGATATTTCCCTGTGCTTACTGCTGTTTCTTCCATATGCCGGTAATGGGCTGAAAAAGCCTCTTTTGGGACTCTGTAGAGAAAGTGTTTGCAGACTGCTGAATCCACAAGCGGGTTTAACTCTGGAAGTTGAGTGCACACATTGACAACCGTTCTGTTAGATAGCTGCGTTTTGGATTTAGAAGCAGATATTTCCCTGTGCTTACTGCTGTTTCTTCCATATGCCGGTAATGGGCTGTAAACGCCTGTTTTGGGACTCTGCAGAGAAAGTGTTTGCAGACTGCTGAATCCACACACGGGTTTAACTCTGGAAGTTGAGTGCACACATTGACAACCGTTCTGTTAGATAGCTGCGTTTTGGATTTAGAAGCAGATATTTCCCTGTGCTTACTGCTGTTTCTTCCATATGCCGGTAATGGGCTGAAAACGCCTGTTTTGGGACTCTGCACAGAAAGGGTTTGCAGACTGGTGAATCCACACACGGGTTTAACTCTGGAAGTTGAGTGCACACATTGACAACCGTTCTGTTAGATAGCTGCGTTTTGGATTTAGAAGCAGATATTTCCCTGTGCTTACTGCTGTTTCTTCCATATGCCGGTAATGGGCTGAAAACGCCTGTTTTGGGACTCTGCAGAGAAAGTGTTTGCGGACTGCTGAATCCACACTCGGGTTTAACTCTGGAAGTTGAGTGCACACATTGACAACCGTTCTGTTAGATAGCTGCGTTTTGGATTTAGAAGCAGATATTTCCCTGTGCTTACTGCTGTTTCTTCCATATGCCGGTAATGGGCTGAAAACGCTTGTATTGGGACTCTGCAGAGAAAGTGTTTGCAGACTGCTGAATACACACACGGGTTTAACTCTGGAAGTTGAGTGCACACATTGACAACCGTTCTGTTAGATAGTTGCGTTTTGGATTTAGAAGCAGATATTTCCCTGTGCTTACTGCTGATTCTTCCATATGCCGGTAATGGGCTGAAAACGCCTGTTTTGGGACTCTGCACAGAAAGGGTTTGCAGACTGCTGAATCGACACACGGGTTTAACTCTGGAAGTTGAGTGCAAACATTGACAACCGTTCTGTTAGATAGCTGCGTTTTGGATTTAGAAGCAGATATTTCCCTGTGCTTACTGCTGTTTCTTCCATATGCCGGTAGTGGGCTGAAAACGCCTGTTTTGGGACTCTGCAGAGAAAGTGTTTGCAGACTGCTGAATCCACACACGGGTTTAACTCTGGAAGTTGAGTGCACACATTGACAACCGTTCTGTTAGATAGCTGCGTTTTGGATTTAGAAGCAGATATTTCTCAGGGCTTACTGCTGTTTCTTCCATATGCCGGTAATGGGCTGAAAACGCCTGTTTTGGGACTCTGCAAAGAAAGTGTTTGTGGACTGCTGAATCCACACACGGGTTTAACTCTGGAAGTTGAGTGCACACATTGACAACCGTTCTGTTAGATAGGTGCGTTTTGGATTTAGAAGCAGATATTTCCCTGTGCTTACTGCTGTTTCTTCCATATGCCGGTAATGGGCTGAAAACGCTTGTATTGGGACTCTGCAGAGAAAGTGTTTGCAGACTGCTGAATCCACACACGGGTTTAACTCTGGAAGTTGAGTGCACACATTGACAACCGTTCTGTTAGATAGTTGCGTTTTGGATTTAGAAGCAGATATTTCCCTGTGCTTACTGCTGATTCTTCCATATGCCGGTAATGGGCTGAAAACGCCTGTTTTGGGACTCTGCACAGAAAGGGTTTGCAGACTGCTGAATCCACCCACGGGTTTAACTCTGGAAGTTGAGTGCACACATTGACAACCGTTCTGTTAGATAGCTGCGTTTTGGATTTAGAAGCAGATATTTCCCTGTGCTTACTGCTGATTCTTCCATATGCCGGTAATGGGCTGAAAACGCCTGTTTTGGGACTCTGCACAGAAAGTGTTTGCAGACTGCTGAATCGACACACGGGTTTAACTCTGGAAGTTGAGTGCACACATTGACAACCGTTCTGTTAGATAGCTGCGTTTTGGATTTAGAAGCAGATATTTTACTGTGCTTACTGCTGATTCTTCCATATGCCGGTAATGGGCTGAAAACGCCTGTTTTGGGACTCTGCACAGAAAGGGTTTGCAGACTGCTGAATCCACACACGGGTTTAACTCTGGAAGTTGAGTGCACACATTGACAACCGTTCTGTTAGATAGCTGCGTTTTGGATTTAGAAGCAGATATTTCCCTGTGCTTACTGCTGATTCTTCCGTATGCCGGTAATGGGCTGAAAACGCCTGTTTTGGGACTCTGCACAGAAAGGGTTTGCAGACTGTTGAATCGACACACGGGTTTAACTCTGGAAGTTGAGTGCACACATTGACAACCGTTCTGTTAGATAGCTGCGTTTTGGATTTAGAAGCAGATATTTCCCTGGGCTTACTGCTGTTTCTTCCATATGCCGGTAGTGGGCTGAAAACGCCTGTTTTGGGACTCTGCAGAGAAAGTGTTTGCAGACTGCTGAATCCACACACGGGTTTAACTCTGGAAGTTGAGTGCACACATTGACAACCGTTCTGTTAGATAGCTGCGTTTTGGATTTAGAAGCAGATATTTCCCTGTGCTTACTGCTGATTCTTCCATATGCCGGTAATGGGCGGAAAACGCCTGTTTTGGGACTCTGCAGAGAAAGTGTTTGTGGACTGCTGAATCCACACACGGGTTTAACTCTGGAAGTTGAGTGCACACATTGACAACCGTTCTGTTAGATAGCTGCGTTTTGGATTTAGAAGCAGATATTTCCCTGTGCTTACTGCTGTTTCTTCCATATGCCGGTAATGGGCTGAAAACGCCTCTTTTGGGACTCTGTAGAGAAAGTGTTTGCAGACTGCTGGATCCACAAGCGGGTTTAACTCTGGAAGTTGAGTGCACACATTGACAACCGTTCTGTTAGATAGCTGCGTTTTGGATTTAGAAGCAGATATTTCCCTGTGCTTACTGCTGTTTCTTCCATATGCCGGTAATGGGCTGAAAACGCCTGTTTTGGGACTCTGCAGAGAAAGTGTTTGCAGACTGCTGAATCCACACACGGGTTTAACTCTGGAAGTTGAGTGCACACATTGACAACCGTTCTGTTAGATAGCTGCGTTTTGGATTTAGAAGCAGATATTTCCCTGTGCTTACTGCTGTTTCTTCCATATGCCGGTAATGGGCTGAAAACGCCTGTTTTGGGACTCTGCACAGAAAGGGTTTGCAGACTGCTGAATCCACACACGGGTTTAACTCTGGAAGTTGAGTGCACACATTGACAACCGTTCTGTTAGATAGCTGCGTTTTGGATTTAGAAGCAGATATTTACCTGTGCTTACTGCTGTTTCTTCCATATGCCGGTAATGGGCTGAAAACGCCTGTTTTGCGACTCTGCAGAGAAAGTGTTTGCGGACTGCTGAATCCACACTCGGGTTTAACTCTGGAAGTTGAGTGCACACATTGACAACCGTTCTGTTAGATAGCTGCGTTTTGGATTTAGAAGCAGATATTTCCCTGTGCTTACTGCTGTTTCTTCCATATGCCGGTAATGGGCTGAAAACGCCTGTTTTGGGACTCTGCAGAGAAAGTGTTTGTGGACTGCTGAATCCACACACGGGTTTAACTCTGGAAGTTGAGTGCACACATTGACAACCGTTCTGTTAGATAGCTGCGTTTTGGATTTAGAAGCAGATATTTCCCTGTGCTTACTGCTGTTTCTTCCATATGCCGGTAATGGGCTGAAAACGCCTGTTTTGGGACTCTGCAGAGAAAGTGTTTGCAGACTGCTGAATCCACAAGCGGGTTTAACTCTGGAAGTTGAGTGCACACATTGACAACCGTTCTGTTAGATAGGTGCGTTTTGGATTTAGAAGCAGATATTTCCCTGTGCTTACTGCTGTTTCTTCCATATGCCGGTAATGGGCTGAAAACGCTTGTATTGGGACTCTGCAGAGAAAGTGTTTGCAGACTGCTGAATCCACACACGGGTTTAACTCTGGAAGTTGAGTGCACACATTGACAACCGTTCTGTTAGATAGTTGCGTTTTGGATTTAGAAGCAGATATTTCCCTGTGCTTACTGCTGATTCTTCCATATGCCGGTAATGGGCTGAAAACGCCTGTTTTGGGACTCTGCACAGAAAGGGTTTGCAGACTGCTGAATCCACACACGGGTTTAACTCTGGAAGTTGAGTGCACACATTGACAACCGTTCTGTTAGATAGCTGCGTTTTGGATTTAGAAGCAGATATTTCCCTGTGCTTACTGCTGATTCTTCCATATGCCGGTAATGGGCTGAAAACGCCTGTTTTGGGACTCTGCACAGAAAGGGTTTGCAGACTGCTGAATCGACACACGGGTTTAACTCTGGAAGTTGAGTGCACACATTGACAACCGTTCTGTTAGATAGCTGCGTTTTGGATTTAGAAGCAGATATTTCCCTGTGCTTACTGCTGATTCTTCCATATGCCGGTAATGGGCTGAAAACACCTGTTTTGGGACTCTGCACAGAAAGGGTTTGCAGACTGCTGAATCCACACACGGGTTTAACTCTGGAAGTTGAGTGCACACATTGACAACCGTTCTGTTAGATAGCTGCGTTTTGGATTTAGAAGCAGATATTTCCCTGTGCTTACTGCTGTTTCTTCCATATGCCGGTAATGGGCTGAAAACGCCTGTTTTGGGACTCTGCAGAGAAAGTGTTTGCAGGCTGCTGAATCCACACACGAGTTTAACTCTGGAAGTTGAGTGCACACATTGACAACCGTTCTGTTAGATAGCTGCGTTTTGGATTTAGAAGCAGATATTTCCCTGTGCTTACTGCTGTTTCTTCCATATGCCGGTAGTGGGCTGAAAACGCCTGTTTTGGGACTCTGCAGAGAAAGTGTTTGCAGACTGCTGAATCCACACACGGGTTTAACTCTGGAAGTTGAGTGCACACATTGACAACCGTTCTGTTAGATAGCTGCGTTTTGGATTTAGAAGCAGATATTTCTCAGGGCTTACTGCTGTTTCTTCCATATGCCGGTAATGGGCTGAAAACGCCTGTTTTGGGACTCTGCCGAGAAAGTGTTTGTGGACTGCTGAATCCACACACGGGTTTAACTCTGGAAGTTGAGTGCACACATTGACAACCGTTCTGTTAGATAGCTGCGTTTTGGATTTAGAAGCAGATATTTCCCTGTGCTTAATGCTGTTTCTTCCATATGCCGGTAATGGGCTGAAAACGCCTGTTTTGGGACTCTGCAGAGAAAGTGTTTGCAGACTGCTGAATCCACAAGCGGGTTTAACTCTGGAAGTTGAGTGCACACATTGACAACCGTTCTGTTAGATAGGTGCGTTTTGGATTTAGAAGCAGATATTTCCCTGTGCTTACTGCTGATTCTTCCATATGCCGGTAATGGGCTGAAAACGCCTGTTTTGGGACTCTGCACAGAAAGGGTTTGCAGACTGCTGAATCGACACACGGGTTTAACTCTGGAAGTTGAGTGCACACATTGACAACCGTTCTGTTAGATAGCTGCGTTTTGGATTTAGAAGCAGATATTTCCCTGTGCTTACTGCTGATTCTTCCATATGCCGGTAATGGGCTGAAAACGCCTGTTTTGGGACTCTGCACAGAAAGGGTTTGCAGACTGCTGAATCGACACACGGGTTTAACTCTGGAAGTTGAGTGCACACATTGACAACCGTTCTGTTAGATAGCTGCGTTTTGGATTTAGAAGCAGATATTTCCCTGTGCTTACTGCTGATTCTTCCATATGCCGGTAATGGGCTGAAAACGCCTGTTTTGGGACTCTGCACAGAAAGGTTTGCAGACTGCTGAATCCACACACGGGTTTAACTCTGGAAGTTGAGTGCACACATTGACAACCGTTCTGTTAGATAGCTGCGTTTTGGATTTAGAAGCAGATATTTCCCTGTGCTTACTGCTGTTTCTTCCATATGCCGGTAATGGGCTGAAAACGCCTGTTTTGGGACTCTGCAGAGAAAGTGTTTGCAGACTGCTGAATCCACACACGGGTTTAACTCTGGAAGTTGAGTGCACACATTGACAACCGTTCTGTTAGATAGCTGCGTTTTGGGTTTAGAAGCAGATATTTCCCTGTGCTTACTGCTGATTCTTCCATATGCCGGTAATGGGCTGAAAACGCCTGTTTTGGGACTCTGCACAGAAAGGTTTGCAGACTGCTGAATCCACACACGGGTTTAACTCTGGAAGTTGAGTGCACACATTGACAACCGTTCTGTTAGATAGCTGCGTTTTGGATTTAGAAGCAGATATTTCCCTGTGCTTACTGCTGATTCTTCCATATGCCGGTAATGGGCTGAAAACGCCTGTTTTGGGACTCTGCAGAGAAAGTGTTTGCAGACTGCTGAATCCACACACGGGTTTAACTCTGGAAGTTGAGTGCACACATTGACAACCGTTCTGTTAGATAGCTGCGTTTTGGGTTTAGAAGCAGATATTTCCCTGTGCTTACTGCTGATTCTTCCATATGCCGGTAATGGGCTGAAAACGCCTGTTTTGGGACTCTGCACAGAAAGGGTTTGCAGACTGCTGAATCGACACACGGGTTTAACTCTGGAAGTTGAGTGCACACATTGACAACCGTTCTGTTAGATAGCTGCGTTTTGGATTTAGAAGCAGATATTTCCCTGTGCTTACTGCTGTTTCTTCCATATGCCGGTAATGGGCTCAAAACGCCTGTTTTGGGACTCTGCAGAGAAAGTGTTTGCAGACTGCTGAATCCACACACGGGTTTAACTCTGGAAGTTGAGTGCACACATTGACAACCGTTCTGTTAGATAGCTGCGTTTTGGATTTAGAAGCAGATATTTCCCTGTGCTTACTGCTGTTTCTTCCATATGCCGGTAATGGGCTGAAAACGCCTGTTTTGGGACTCTGCACAGAAAGGGTTTGCAGACTGCTGAATCCACACACGGGTTTAACTCTGGAAGTTGAGTGCACACATTGACATCCGTTCTGTTAGATAGCTGCGTTTTGGATTTAGAAGCAGATATTTCCCTGTGCTTACTGCTGTTTCTTCTATATGCCGGTAATGGGCTGAAAACGCCTGTTTTGGGACTCTGCAGAGAAAGTGTTTGCAGACTGCTGAATCCATCCATGGGTTTAACTCTGGAAGATGAGTGCACACGTTGACAACCGTTCTGTTAGATAGCTGCGTTTTGGATTTAGAAGCAGATATTTCCCTGTGCTTACTGCTGTTTCTTCCATATGCCGGTAATGGGCTGAAAACGCCTGTTTTGGGACTCTGCAGAGAAAGTGTTTGCAGACTGCTGAATCCACAAGCGGGTTTAACTCTGGAAGTTGAGTGCACACATTGACAACCGTTCTGTTAGATAGCTGCGTTTTGGATTTAGAAGCAGATATTTCCCTGTGCTTACTGCTGTTTCTTCCATATGCCGGTAATGGGCTGAAAACGCCTGTTTTGGGACTCTGCAGAGAAAGTGTTTGCTGACTGCTGAATCCACACACGGGTTTAACTCTGGAAGTTGAGTGCACACATTGACAACCGTTCTGTTAGATAGCTGCGTTTTGGATTTAGAAGCAGATATTTCCCTGTGCTTACTGCTGTTTCTTCCATATGCCGGTAATGGGCTGAAAACGCCTGTTTTGGGACTCTGCAGAGAAAGTGTTTGCAGACTGCTGAATCCACACACGGGTTTAACTCTGGAAGTTGAGTGCACACATTGACAACCGTTCTGTTAGATAGCTGCGTTTTGGATTTAGAAGCAGATATTTCCCTGTGCTTACTGCTGTTTCTTCCATATGCCGGTAATGGGCTGAAAACGCCTGTTTTGGGACTCTGCAGAGAAAGTGTTTGCAGACTGCTGAATCCACCCACGGGTTTAACTCTGGAAGTTGAGTGCACACATTGACAACCGTTCTGGTAGATAGCTGCGTTTTGGATTTAGAAGCAGATATTTCCCTGTGCTTACTGCTGTTTCTTCCATATGCCGGTAATGGGCTGAAAACGCCTGTTTTGGGACTCTGCAGAGAAAGTGTTTGCAGACTGCTGAATCCACACACGGGTTTAACTCTGGAAGTTGAGTGCACACATTGACAACCGTTCTGTTAGATAGCTGCGTTTTGGATTTAGAAGCAGATATTTCCCTGTGCTTACTGCTGTTTCTTCCATATGCCGGTAATGGGCTGAAAACGCCTGTTTTGGGACTCTGCAGAGAAAGTGTTTGCAGACTGCTGAATCCACCCATGGGTTTAACTCTGGAAGTTGAGTGCACACATTGACAACCGTTCTGTTAGATAGCTGCGTTTTGGATTTAGAAGCAGATATTTCCCTGTGCTTACTGCTGTTTCTTCCATATGCCGGTAATGGGCTGAAAACGCCTGTTTTGGGACTCTGCAGAGAAAGTGTTTGCAGACTGCTGAATCCACAAGCGGGTTTAACTCTGGAAGTTGAGTGCACACATTGACAATCGTTCTGCTAGATAGCTGCGTTTTGGATTTAGAAGCAGATATTTCCCTGTGCTTACTGCTGTTTCTTCCATATGCCGGTAATGGGCTGAAAACGCCTGTTTTGGGACTCTGCAGAGAAAGGGTTTGCAGACTGCTGAATCCACACACGGGTTTAACTCTGGAAGTTGAGTGCACACATTGACAACCGTTCTGTTAGATAGCTGCGTTTTGGATTTAGAAGCAGATATTTCCCTGTGCTTACTGCTGTTTCTTCCATATGCTGGTAATGGGCTGAAAACGCCTGTTTTGGGACTCTGCAGAGAAAGTGTTTGCGGACTGCTGAATCCACACACGGGTTTAACTCTGGAAGTTGAGTGCACACATTGACAACCGTTCTGTTAGATAGCTGCGTTTTGGATTTAGAAGCAGATATTTCCCTGTGCTTACTGCTGTTTCTTCCATATGCCGGTAATGGGCTGAAAACGCTTGTATTGGGACTCTGCAGAGAAAGTGTTTGCAGACTGCTGAATCCACACACGGGTTTAACTCTGGAAGTTGAGTGCACACATTGACAACCGTTCTGTTAGATAGCTGCGTTTTGGATTTAGAAGCAGATATTTCCCTGCGCTTACTGCTGTTTCTTCCATATGCCGGTAATGGGCTGAAAACGCCTGTTTTGGGACTCTGCAAAGAAAGGGTTTGCAGACTGCTGAATCCACACACGGGTTTAACTCTGGAAGTTGAGTGCACACATTGACAACCGTTCTGTTAGATAGCTGCGTTTTGGATTTAGAAGCAGATATTTCCCTGTGCTTACTGCTGTTTCTTCCATATGCCGGTAATGGGCTGAAAACGCCTGTTTTGGGACTCTGCAGAGAAAGTGTTTGCAGACTGCTGAATCCACACACGGGTTTAACTCTGGAAGTTGAGTGCACACATTGACAACCGTTCTGTTAGATAGCTGCGTTTTGGATTTAGAAGCAGATATTTCCCTGTGCTTACTGCTGTTTCTTCCATATGCCGGTAATGGGCTGAAAACGCCTGTTTTGGGACTCTGCACAGAAAGGGTTTGCAGACTGCTGAATCCACACACGGGTTTAACTCTGGAAGTTGAGTGCACACATTGACAACCGTTCTGTTAGATAGCTGCGTTTTGGATTTAGAAGCAGATATTTCCCTGTGCTTACTGCTGTTTCTTCCATATGCCGGTAAAGGGCTGAAAACGCCTGTTTTGGGACTCTACAGAGAAAGTGTTTGCGGACTGCTGAATCCACACTCGGGTTTAACTCTGGAAGTTGAGTGCACACATTGACAACCGTTCTGTTAGATAGCTGCGTTTTGGATTTAGAAGCAGATATTTCCCTGTGCTTACTGCTGTTTCTTCCATATGCCGGTAATGGGCTGAAAACGCTTGTATTTGGACTCTGCAGAGAAAGTGTTTGCAGACTGCTGAATCCACACACGGGTTTAACTCTGGAAGTTGAGTGCACACATTGACAACCGTTCTGTTAGATAGTTGCGTTTTGGATTTAGAAGCAGATATTTCCCTGTGCTTACTGCTGATTCTTCCATATGCCGGTAATGGGCTGAAAACGCCTGTTTTGGGACTCTGCACAGAAAGGGTTTGCAGACTGCTGAATCGACACACGGGTTTAACTCTGGAAGTTGAGTGCAAACATTGACAACCGTTCTGTTAGATAGCTGCGTTTTGGATTTAGAAGCAGATATTTCCCTGTGCTTACTGCTGTTTCTTCCATATGCCGGTAGTGGGCTGAAAACGCCTGTTTTGGGACTCTGCAGAGAAAGTGTTTGCAGACTGCTGAATCCACACACGGGTTTAACTCTGGAAGTTGAGTGCACACATTGACAACCGTTCTGTTAGATAGCTGCGTTTTGGATTTAGAAGCAGATATTTCCCTGTGCTTACTGCTGTTTCTTCCATATGCCGGTAATGGGCTGAAAACGCCTGTTTTGGGACTCTGCACAGAAAGGTTTTGCAGACTGCTGAATCGACACACGGGTTTAACTCTGGAAGTTGAGTGCACACATTGACAACCGTTCTGTTAGATAGCTGCGTTTTGGATTTAGAAGCAGATATTTCCCTGTGCTTACTGCTGTTTCTTCCATATGCCGGTAATGGGCTGAAAACGCCTGTTTTGGGACTCTGCAGAGAAAGTGTTTGCAGACTGCTGAATCCACACACGAGTTTAACTCTGGAAGTTGAGTGCACACATTGACAACCGTTCTGTTAGATAGCTGCGTTTTGGATTTAGAAGCAGATATTTCCCTGTGCTTACTGCTGTTTCTTCCATATGCCGGTAATGGGCTGAAAACGCCTGTTTTGGGACTCTGCAGAGAAAGTGTTTGCGGACTGCTGAATCCACACACGGGTTTAACTCTGGAAGTTGAGTGCACACATTGACAACCGTTCTGTTAGATAGCTGCGTTTTGGGTTTAGAAGCAGATATTTCCCTGTGCTTACTGCTGATTCTTCCATATGCCGGTAATGGGCTGAAAACGCCTGTTTTGGGACTCTGCACAGAAAGGTTTTGCAGACTGCTGAATCGACACACGGGTTTAACTCTGGAAGTTGAGTGCACGCATTGACAACCGTTCTGTTAGATAGCTGCGTTTTGGATTTAGAAGCAGATATTTCCCTGTGCTTACTGCTGTTTCTTCCATATGCCGGTAATGGGCTGAAAACGCCTGTTTTGGGACTCTGCAGAGAAAGTGTTTGCAGACTGCTGAATCCACACACGGGTTTAACTCTGGAAGTTGAGTGCACACATTGACAACCGTTCTGTTAGATAGCTGCGTTTTGGATTTAGAAGCAGATATTTCCCTGTGCTTACTGCTGTTTCTTCCATATGCCGGTAATGGGCTGAAAACGCCTGTTTTGGGACTCTGCAGAGAAAGTGTTTGCAGACTGCTGAATCCACACACGGGTTTAACTCTGGAAGTTGAGTGCACACATTGACAACCGTTCTGTTAGATAGCTGCGTTTTGGATTTAGAAGCAGATATTTCCCTGTGCTTGCTGCTGTTTCTTCCATATGCTGGTAATGGGCTGAAAACGCCTGTTTTGGGACTCTGCAGAGAAAGTGTTTGCAGACTGCTGAATCCACACACGGGTTTAACTCTGGAAGTTGAGTGCACACATTGACAACCGTTCTGTTACATAGCTGCGTTTTGGATTTAGAAGCAGATATTTCCCTGTGCTTAGTGCTGTTTCTTCCATATGCCGGTAATGGGCTGAAAACGCCTGTTTTGGGACTCTGCACAGAAAGGGTTTGCAGACTGCTGAATCCACACACGGGTTTAACTCTGGAAGTTGAGTGCACACATTGACATCCGTTCTGTTAGATAGCTGCGTTTTGGATTTAGAAGCAGATATTTCCCTGTGCTTACTGCTGTTTCTTCCATATGCCGGTAATGGGCTGAAAACGCCTGTTTTGGGACTCTGCAAAGAAAGTGTTTGCAGACTGCTGAATCCACCCACGGGTTTAACTCTGGAAGTTGAGTGCACACATTGACAACCGTTCTGTTAGATAGCTGCGTTTTGGATTTAGAAGCAGATATTTCCCTGTGCTTACTGCTGTTTCTTCCATATGCCGGTAATGGGCTGAAAACGACTGTTTTGGGACTCTGCAGAGAAAGTGTTTGCAGACTGCTGAATCCACAAGCGGGTTTAACTCTGGAAGTTGAGTGCACACATTGACAACCGTTCTGTTAGATAGCTGCGTTTTGGATTTAGAAGCAGATATTTCCCTGTGCTTACTGCTGTTTCTTCCATATGCCGGTAATGGGCTGAAAACGCCTGTTTTGGGACTCTGCAGAGAAAGTGTTTGCAGACTGCTGAATCCACACACGGGTTTAACTCTGGAAGTTGAGTGCACACATTGACAACCGTTCTGTTAGATAGCTGCGTTTTGGATTTAGAAGCAGATATTTCCCTGTGCTTACTGCTGTTTCTTCCATATGCCGGTAATGGGCTGAAAACGCCTGTTTTGGGACTCTGCAGAGAAAGTGTTTGCAGACTGCTGAATCCACACACGGGTTTAACTCTGGAAGTTGAGTGCACACATTGACAACCGTTCTGTTAGATAGCTGCGTTTTGGATTTAGAAGCAGATATTTCCCTGTGCTTACTGCTGTTTCTTCCATATGCCGGTAATGGGCTGAAAACGCCTGTTTTGGGACTCTGCAGAGAAAGTGTTTGCAGACTGCCGAATCCACACACGGGTTTAACTCTGGAAGTTGAGTGCACACATTGACAACCGTTCTGTTAGATAGCTGCGTTTTGGATTTAGAAGCAGATATTTCCCTGTGCTTACTGCTGTTTCTTCCATATGCCGGTAATGGGCTGAAAACGCCTGTTTTGGTACTCTGCAGAGAAAGTGTTTGCAGACTGCTGAATCCACACACGGGTTTAACTCTGGAAGTTGAGTGCACACATTGACAACCGTTCTGTTAGATAGCTGCGTTTTGGATTTAGAAGCAGATATTTCCCTGTGCTTACTGCTGTTTCTTCCATATGCCGGTAATGGGCTCAAAACGCCTGTTTTGGGACTCTGCAGAGAAAGTGTTTGCAGACTGCTGAATCCACCCACGGGTTTATCTCTGGAAGTTGAGTGCACACATTGACAACCGTTCTGTTAGATAGCTGCGTTTTGGATTTAGAAGCAGATATTTCCCTGTGCTTACTGCTGTTTCTTCCATATGCCGGTAATGGGCTGAAAACGCCTGTTTTGGGACTCTGCAGAGAAAGTGTTTGCAGACTGCTGAATCCACAAGCGGCTTTAATTCTGGAAGTTGAGTGCACACATTGACAACCGTTCTGTTAGATAGCTGCGTTTTGGATTTAGAAGCAGATATTTCCCTGTGCTTACTGCTGTTTCTTCCATATGCCGGTAATGGGCTGAAAACGCCTGTTTTGGGACTCTGCAGAGAAAGTGTTTGCAGACTGCTGAATCCACACACGGGTTTAACTCTGGAAGTTGAGTGCACACATTGACAACCGTTCTGTTAGATAGCTGCGTTTTGGATTTAGAAGCAGATATTTCCCTGTGCTTACTGCTGTTTCTTCCATATGCCGGTAATGGGCTGAAAACGCCTGTTTTTGGGACTCTGCAGAGAAAGTGTTTGCAGACTGCTGAATCCACACACGGGTTTAACTCTGGAAGTTGAGTGCACACATTGACAACCGTTCTGTTAGATAGCTGCGTTTTGGATTTAGAAGCAGATATTTCCCTGTGCTTACTGCTGTTTCTTCCATATGCCGGTAATGGTCTGAAAACGCCTGTTTTGGGACTCTGCAGAGAAAGGGTTTGCAGACTGCTGAATCCACACACCGGTTTAACTCTGGAAGTTGAGTGCACACATTGACAACCGTTCTGTTAGATAGCTGCGTTTTGGATTTAGAAGCAGATATTTCCCTGTGCTTACTGCTGTTTCTTCCATATGCCGGTAATGGGCTGAAAACGCCTGTTTTGGGACTCTGCAGAGAAAGTGTTTGCAGACTGCTGAATCCACACACGGGTTTAACTCTGGAAGTTGAGTGCACACATTGACAACCGTTCTGTTAGATAGCTGCGTTTTGGATTTAGAAGCAGATATTTCCCTGTGCTTACTGCTGTTTCTTCCATATGCCGGTAATGGGCTGAAAACGCCTGTTTTGGGACTCTGCAGAGAAAGGGTTTGCAGACTGCTGAATCCACACACGGGTTTAACTCTGGAAGTTGAGTGCACACATTGACAACCGTTCTGTTAGATAGCTGCGTTTTGGATTTAGAAGCAGATATTTCCCTGTGCTTACTGCTGTTTCTTCCATATGCCGGTAATGGGCTGAAAACGCCTGTTTTGGGACTTTGCAGAGAAAGTGTTTGCAGACTGCTGAATCCACACACAGGTTTAACTCTGGAAGTTGAGTGCACACATTGACAACCGTTCTGTTAGATAGCTGCGTTTTGGATTTAGAAGCAGATATTTCCCTGTGCTTACTGCTGTTTCTTCCATATGCCGGTAATGGGCTGAAAACGCCTGTTTTGGGACTCTGCAGAGAAAGTGTTTGCAGACTGCTGAATCCACACACGGGTTTAACTCTGGAAGTTGAGTGCACACATTGACAACCGTTCTGTTAGATAGCTGCGTTTTGGATTTAGAAGCAGATATTTCCCTATGCTTACTGCTGTTTCTTCCATATGCCGGTAATGGGCTGAAAACGCCTGTTTTGGGACTCTGCACAGAAAGGGGTTGCAGACTGCTGAATCCACACACGGGTTTAACTCTGGAAGTTGAGTGCACACATTGACAACCGTTCTGTTAGATAGCTGTGTTTTGGATTTAGAAGCAGATATTTCCCTGTGCTTACTGCTGTTTCTTCCATATGCTGGTAATGGGCTGAAAACGCCTGTTTTGGGTCTCTGCACAGAAAGGGTTTGCAGACTGCTGAATACACAAGCGGGTTTACCTCTGGAAGTTGAGTGCACACATTGACAACCGTTCTGTTAGATAGCTGCGTTTTGGATTTAGAAGCAGATATTTCCCTGTGCTTACTGCTGTTTCTTCCATATGCCGGTAATGGGCTGAAAACGCCTGTTTTGGGACTCTGCAGAGAAAGTGTTTGCACACTGCTGAATCCACAAGCGGGTTTAATTCTGGAAGTTGAGTGCACACATTGACAACCGTTCGGTTAGATAGCTGCGTTTTGGAGTTAGAAGCAGATATTTCCCTGTGCTTACTGCTGTTTCTTCCATATGCCGGTAATGGGCTGAAAACGCCTGTTTTGGGACTCTGCACAGAAAGGGTTTGCAGACAGCTGAATCCACACACGGGTTTAACTCTGGAAGTTGAGTGCACACATTGACAACCGTTCTGTTAGATAGCTGCGTTTTGGATTTAGAAGCAGATATTTCCCTGTGCTTACTGCTGTTTCTTCCATATGCCGGTAATGGGCTGAAAACGCCTGTTTTGGGACTCTGCAGAGAAAGTGTTTGCAGACTGCTGAATCCACACACGGGTTTAACTCTGGAAGTTGAGTGCACACATTGACAACCGTTCTGTTAGATAGCTGCGTTTTGGATTTAGAAGCAGATATTTCCCTGTGCTTACTGCTGTTTCTTCCATATGCCGGTAATGGGCTGAAAACGCCTGTTTTGGGACTCTGCAGAGAAAGTGTTTGCACACTGCTGAATCCACAAGCGGGTTTAACTCTGGAAGTTGAGTGCACACATTGACAACCGTTCTGTTAGATAGCTGCGTTTTGGATTTAGAAGCAGATATTTCCCTGTGCTTACTGCTGTTTCTTCCATATGCCGGTAATGGGCTGAAAACGCCTGTTTTGGGACTCTGCAGAGAAAGGGTTTGCAGACTGCTGAATCCACACACGGGTTTAACTCTGGAAGTTGAGTGCACACATTGACAACCGTTCTGTTAGATAGCTGCGTTTTGGATTTAGAAGCAAATATTTCCCTGTGCTTACTGCTGTTTCTTCCATATGCCGGTAATGGGCTGAAAACGCCTGTTTTGGGACTTTGCAGAGAAAGTGTTTGCAGACTGCTGAATCCACACACAGGTTTAACTCTGGAAGTTGAGTGCACACATTGACAACCGTTCTGTTAGATAGCTGCGTTTTGGATTTAGAAGCAGATATTTCCCTGTGCTTACTGCTGTTTCTTCCATATGCCGGTAATGGGCTGAAAACGCCTGTTTTGGGACTCTGCAGAGAAAGTGATTGCAGACTGCTGAATCCACACACGGGTTTAACTCTGGAAGTTGAGTGCACACATTGACAACCGTTCTGTTAGATAGCTGCGTTTTGGATTTAGAAGCAGATATTTCCCTATGCTTACTGCTGTTTCTTCCATATGCCGGTAATGGACTGAAAACGCCTGTTTTGGGACTCTGCACAGAAAGGGGTTGCAGACTGCTGAATCCACACACGGGTTTAACTCTGGAAGTTGAGTGCACACATTGACAACCGTTCTGTTAGATAGCTGTGTTTTGGATTTAGAAGCAGATATTTCCCTGTGCTTACTGCTGTTTCTTCCATATGCTGGTAATGGGCTGAAAACGCCTGTTTTGGGACTCTGCAGAGAAAGTGTTTGCAGACTGCTGAATACACAAGCGGGTTTACCTCTGGAAGTTGAGTGCACACATTGACAACCGTTCTGTTAGATAGCTGCATTTTGGATTTAGAAGCAGATATTTCCCTGTGCTTACTGCTGTTTCTTCCATATGCCGGTAATGGGCTGAAAACGCCTGTTTTGGGACTCTGCAGAGAAAGTGTTTGCACACTGCTGAATCCACAAGCGGGTTTAACTCTGGAAGTTGAGTGCACACATTGACAACCGTTCGGTTAGATAGCTGCGTTTTGGATTTAGAAGCAGATATTTCCCTGTGCTTACTGCTGTTCCTTCCATATGCCGGTAATGGGCTGAAAACGCCTGTTTTGGGACTCTGCACAGAAAGGGTTTGCAGACAGCTGAATCCACACACGGGTTTAACTCTGGAAGTTGAGTGCACACATTGACAACCGTTCTGTTAGATAGCTGCGTTTTGGATTTAGAAGCAGATATTTCCCTGTGCTTACTGCTGTTTCTTCCATATGCCGGTAATGGGCTGAAAACGCCTGTTTTGGGACTCTGCAGAGAAAGTGTTTGCAGACTGCTGAATCCACACATGGGTTTAACTCTGGAAGTTGAGTGCACACATTGACAACCGTTCTGTTAGATAGCTGCATTTTTGATTTAGAAGCAGATATTTCCCTGTGCTTACTGCTGTTTCTTCCATATGCCGGTAACGGGCTGAAAACGCCTGTTTTGGGACTCTGCAGAGAAAGTGTTTGCACACTGCTGAATCCACAAGCGGGTTTAACTCTGGAAGTTGAGTGCACACATTGACAACCGTTCTGTTAGATAGCTGCGTTTTGGATTTAGAAGCAGATATTTCCCTGTGCTTACTGCTGTTTCTTCCATATGCCGGTAATGGGCTGAAAACGCCTGTTTTGGGACTCTGCAGAGAAAGTGTTTGCAGACTGCTGAATCCACACACGGGTTTAACTCTGGAAGTTGAGTGCACACATTGACAACCGTTCTGTTAGATAGCTGCGTTTTGGATTTAGAAGCAGATATTTCCCTGTGCTTACTGCTGTTTCTTCCATATGCCGGTAATGGGCTGAAAACGCCTGTTTTGGGACTCTGCACAGAAAGGGTTTGCAGACAGCTGAATCCACACACGGGTTTACCTCTGGAAGTTGAGTGCACACATTGACAACCGTTCTGTTAGATAGCTGCGTTTTGGATTTAGAAGCAGATATTTCCCTGTGCTTACTGCTGTTTTTCCATATGCCGGTAATGGGTTGAAAACGCTTGTTTTGGGACTCTGCAGAGAAAGTGTTTGCAGACTGCTGAATCCACACACGGGTTTAACTCTTGAAGTTGAGTGCACACATTGACAACCGTTCTGTTAGATAGCTGCGTTTTGGATTTAGAAGCAGATATTTCCCTGTGCTTACTGCTGTTTCTTCCAAATGCCGGTAATGGGCTGAAAACGCCTGTTTTGGGACTCTGCACAGAAAGGGTTTGCAGACTGCTGAATCCACACACGGGTTTAACTCTGGAAGTTGAGTGCACACATTGACAACCGTTCTGTTAGATAGCTGCGTTTTGGATTTAGAAGCAGATATTTCCCTGTGCTTACTGCTGTTTCTTCCATATGCCGGTAATGGGTTGAAAACGCCTGTTTTGGGACTCTGCAGAGAAAGTGTTTGCAGACTGCTGAAACACACACGGGTTTAACTCTGGAAGTTGAGTGCACACATTGACAAACGTTCTGTTAGATAGCTGCGTTTTGGATTTAGAAGCAGATATTTCCCTGTGCTTACTGCTGTTACTTCCATATGCCGGTAATGGGCTGAAAACGCCTGTTTTGGGACTCTGCACAGAAAGGGTTTGCAGACTGCTGAATCCACACACGGGTTTAACTCTGGAAGTTGAGTGCACACATTGACAACCGTTCTGTTAGATAGCTGCGTTTTGGATTTAGAAGCAGATATTTCCCTGTGCTTACTGCTGTTTCTTCCATATGCCGGTAATGGGCTGAAAACGCCTGTTTTGGGACTCTGCAGAGAAAGTGTTTGCGGACTGCTGAATCCACACACGGGTTTAACTCTGGAAGTTGAGTGCACACATTGACAACCGTTCTGTTAGATAGCTGCGTTTTGGATTTAGAAGCAGATATTTCCCTGTGCTTACTGCTGTTTCTTCCATATGCCGGTAATGGGCTGAAAACGCCTGTTTTGGGACTCTGCAGAGAAAGTGTTTGCAGACTGCTGAATCCACACACGGGTTTAACTCTGGAAGTTGAGTGCACACATTGACAACCGTTCTGTTAGATAGCTGCGTTTTGGATTTAGAAGCAGATATTTCCCTGTGCTTACTGCTGTTTCTTCCATATGCCGGTAATTGGCTGAAAACGCCTGTTTTGGGACTCTGCACAGAAAGGGTTTGCAGACTGCTGAATCCACACACGGGTTTAACTCTGGAAGTTGAGTGCACACATTGACAACCGTTCTGTTAGATAGCTGCGATTTGGATTTAGAAGCAGATATTTCCCTGTGCTTACTGCTGTTTCTTCCATATGCCGGTAATGGGCTGAAAACGCCTGTTTTGGGACTCTGCAGAGAAAGTGTTTGCAGACTGCTGAATCCACACACGGGTTTAACTCTGGAAGTTGAGTGCACACGTTGACAACCGTTCTGTTAGATAGCTGCGTTTTGGATTTAGAAGCAGATATTTCCCTGTGCTTACTGCTGTTTCTTCCATATGCCGGTAATGGGCTGAAAACGCCTGTTTTGGGACTCTGCAGAGAAAGTGTTTGCACACTGCTGAATCCACAAGCGGGTTTAACTCTGGAAGTTGAGTGCACACATTGACAACCGTTCGGTTAGATAGCTGCGTTTTGGATTTAGAAGCAGATATTTCCCTGTGCTTACTGCTGTTTCTTCCATATGCCGGTAATGGGCTGAAAACGCCTGTTTTGGGACTCTGCACAGAAAGGGTTTGCAGACAGCTGAATCCACACACGGGTTTAACTCTGGAAGTTGAGTGCACACATTGACAACCGTTCTGTTAGATAGCTGCGTTTTGGATTTAGAAGCAGATATTTCCCTGTGCTTACTGCTGTTTCTTCCATATGCCGGTAATGGGCTGAAAACGCCTGTTTTGGGACTCTGCAGAGAAAGTGTTTGCAGACTGCTGAATCCACACACGGGTTTAACTCTGGAAGTTGAGTGCACACATTGACAACCGTTCTGTTAGATAGCTGCGTTTTGGATTTAGAAGCAGATATTTCCCTGTGCTTACTGCTGTTTCTTCCATATGCCGGTAATGGGCTGAAAACGCCTGTTTTGGGACTCTGCAGAGAAAGTGTTTGCAGACTGCTGAATCCACACACGGGTTTAACTCTGGAAGTTGAGTGCACACATTGACAACCGTTCTGTTAGATAGCTGCGTTTTGGATTTAGAAGCAGATATTTCCCTGTGCTTACTGCTGTTTCTTCCATATGCCGGTAATGGGCTGAAAACGCCTGTTTTGGGACTCTGCACAGAAAGTGTTTGCACACTGCTGAATCCACAAGCGGGTTTAACTCTGGAAGTTGAGTGCACACATTGACAACCGTTCTGTTAGATAGCTGCGTTTTGGATTTAGAAGCAGATATTTCCCTGTGCTTACTGCTGTTTCTTCCATATGCCGGTAATGGGCTGAAAACGCCTGTTTTGGGACTCTGCAGAGAAAGTGTTTGCAGACTGCTGAATCCACACACGGGTTTAACTCTGGAAGTTGAGTGCACACATTGACAACCGTTCTGTTAGATAGCTGCGTTTTGGATTTAGAAGCAGATATTTCCCTGTGCTTACTGCTGTTTCTTCCATATGCCGGTAATGGGATGAAAACGCCTGTTTTGGGACTCTGCACAGAAAGGGTTTGCAGACAGCTGAATCCACACACGGGTTTACCTCTGGAAGTTGAGTGCACACATTGACAACCGTTCTGTTAGATAGCTGCGTTTTGGATTTAGAAGCAGATATTTCCCTGTGCTTACTGCTGTTTTTCCATATGCCGGTAATGGGTTGAAAACGCTTGTTTTGGGACTCTGCAGAGAAAGTGTTTGCTGACTGCTGAATCCACACACGGGTTTAACTCTGGAAGTTGAGTGCACACATTGACAACCGTTCTGTTAGATAGCTGCGTTTTGGATTTAGAAGCAGATATTTCCCTGTGCTTACTGCTGTTTCTTCCAAATGCCGGTAATGGGCTGAAAACGCCTGTTTTGGGACTCTGCACAGAAAGGGTTTGCAGACTGCTGAATCCACACACGGGTTTAACTCTGGAAGTTGAGTGCACACATTGACAACCGTTCTGTTAGATAGCTGCGTTTTGGATTTAGAAGCAGATATTTCCCTGTGCTTACTGCTGTTTCTTCCATATGCCGGTAATGGGCTGAAAACGCCTGTTTTGGGACTCTGCAGAGAAAGTGTTTGCGGACTGCTGAATCCACACACGGGTTTAACTCTGGAAGTTGAGTGCACACATTGACAACCGTTCTGTTAGATAGCTGCGTTTTGGATTTAGAAGCAGATATTTCCCTGTGCTTACTGCTGTTTCTTCCATATGCCGGTAATGGGCTGAAAACGCCTGTTTTGGGACTCTGCAGAGAAAGTGTTTGCAGACTGCTGAATCCACACACGGGTTTAACTCTGGAAGTTGAGTGCACACATTGACAACCGTTCTGTTAGATAGCTGCGTTTTGGATTTAGAAGCAGATATTTCCCTGTGCTTACTGCTGTTTCTTCCATATGCCGGTAATGGGCTGAAAACGCCTGTTTTGGGACTCTGCACAGAAAGGGTTTGCAGACTGCTGAATCCACACACGGGTTTAACTCTGGAAGTTGAGTGCACACATTGACAACCGTTCTGTTAGATAGCTGCGATTTGGATTTAGAAGCAGATATTTCCCTGTGCTTACTGCTGTTTCTTCCATATGCCGGTAATGGGCTGAAAACGCCTGTTTTGGGACTCTGCAGAGAAAGTGTTTGCAGACTGCTGAATCCACACACGGGTTTAACTCTGGAAGTTGAGTGCACACATTGACAACCGTTCTGTTAGATAGCTGCGTTTTGGATTTAGAAGCAGATATTTCCCTGTGCTTACTGCTGTTTCTTCCATATGCCGGTAATGGGCTGAAAACGCCTGTTTTGGGACTCTGCAGAGAAAGTGTTTGCACACTGCTGAATCCACAAGCGGGTTTAACTCTGGAAGTTGAGTGCACACATTGACAACCGTTCGGTTAGATAGCTGCGTTTTGGATTTAGAAGCAGATATTTCCCTGTGCTTACTGCTGTTTCTTCCATATGCCGGTAATGGGCTGAAAACGCCTGTTTTGGGACTCTGCACAGAAAGGGTTTGCAGACAGCTGAATCCACACACGGGTTTAACTCTGGAAGTTGAGTGCACACATTGACAACCGTTCTGTTAGATAGCTGCGTTTTGGATTTAGAAGCAGATATTTCCCTGTGCTTACTGCTGTTTCTTCCATATGCCGGTAAAGGGCTGAAAACGCCTGTTTTGGGACTCTGCAGAGAAAGTGTTTGCAGACTGCTGAATCCACACACGGGTTTTACTCTGGAAGTTGAGTGCACACATTGACAACCGTTCTGTTAGATAGCTGCGTTTTGGATTTAGAAGCAGATATTTCCCTGTGCTTACTGCTGTTTCTTCCATATGCCGGTAATGGGCTGAAAACGCCTGTTTTGGGACTCTGCACAGAAAGGGTTTGCAGACAGCTGAATCCACACACGGGTTTACCTCTGGAAGTTGAGTGCACACATTGACAACCGTTCTGTTAGATAGCTGCGTTTTGGATTTAGAAGCAGATATTTCCCTGTGCTTACTGCTGTTTTTCCATATGCCGGTAATGGGTTGAAAACGCTTGTTTTGGGACTCTGCAGAGAAAGTGTTTGCAGACTGCTGAATCCACACACGGGTTTAACTCTGGAAGTTGAGTGCACACATTGACAACCGTTCTGTTAGATAGCTGCGTTTTGGATTTAGAAGCAGATATTTCCCTGTGCTTACTGCTGTTTCTTCCAAATGCCGGTAATGGGCTGAAAACGCCTGTTTTGGGACTCTGCACAGAAAGGGTTTGCAGACTGCTGAATCCACACACGGGTTTAACTCTGGAAGTTGAGTGCACACATTGACAACCGTTCTGTTAGATAGCTGCGTTTTGGATTTAGAAGCAGATATTTCCCTGTGCTTACTGCTGTTTCTTCCATATGCCGGTAATGGGTTGAAAACGCCTGTTTTGGGACTCTGCAGAGAAAGTGTTTGCAGACTGCTGAAACCACACACGGGTTTAACTCTGGAAGTTGAGTGCACACATTGACAAACGTTCTGTTAGATAGCTGCGTTTTGGATTTAGAAGCAGATATTTCCCTGTGCTTACTGCTGTTTCTTCCATATGCCGGTAATGGGCTGAAAACGCCTGTTTTGGGACTCTGCACAGAAAGGGTTTGCAGACTGCTGAATCCACACACGGGTTTAACTCTGGAAGTTGAGTGCACACATTGACAACCGTTCTGTTAGATAGCTGCGTTTTGGATTTAGAAGCAGATATTTCCCTGTTCTTACTGCTGTTTCTTCCAAATGCCGGTAATGGGCTGAAAACGCCTGTTTTGGGACTCTGCACAGAAAGGGTTTGCAGACTGCTGAATCCACACACGGGTTTAACTCTGGAAGTTGAGTGGACACATTGACAACCGTTCTGTTAGATAGCTGCGTTTTGGATTTAGAAGCAGATATTTCCCTGTGCTTACTGCTGTTTCTTCCATATGCCGGTAATGGGCTGAAAACGCCTGTTTTGGGACTCTGCACAGAAAGTGTTTGCAGACAGCTGAATCCACACACGGGTTTAACTCTGGAAGTTGAGTGCACACATTGACAACCGTTCTGTTAGATAGCTGCGTTTTGGATTTAGAAGCAGATATTTCCCTGTGCTTACTGCTGTTTCTTCCATATGCCGGTAATGGGCTGAAAACGCCTGTTTTGGGACTCTGCAGAGAAAGTGTTTGCAGACTGCTGAATACACACACGGGTTTAACTCTGGAAGTTGAGTGCACACATTGACAACCGTTCTGTTAGATAGCTGCGTTTTGGATTTAGAAGCAGATATTTCCCTGTGCTTACTGCTGTTTCTTCCATATGCCGGTAATGGGCTGAAAACGCCTGTTTTGGGACTCTGCAGAGAAAGTGTTTGCAGACTGCTGAATCCACCCACGGGTTTAACTCTGGAAGTTGAGTGCACACATTGACAACCGTTCTGTTAGATAGCTGCGTTTTGGATTTAGAAGCAGATATTTCCCTGTGCTTACTGCTGTTTCTTCCATATGCCGGTAATGGGTTGAAAACGCCTGTTCTGGGACTCTGCAGAGAAAGTGTTTGCGGACTGCTGAATCCACACACGGGTTTAACTCTGGAAGTTGAGTGCACACATTGACAACCGTTCTGTTAGATAGCTGCGTTTTGGATTTAGAAGCAGATATTTCCCTGTGCTTACTGCTGTTTCTTCCATATGCCGGTAATGGGCTGAAAACGCCTGTTTTGGGACTCTGCAGAGAAAGTGTTTGCAGACTGCTGAATCCACACACAGGTTTAACGCTGGAAGTTGAGTGCACACATTGACAACCGTTCTGTTAGATAGCTGCGTTTTGGATTTAGAAGCAGATATTTCCCTGTGCTTACTGCTGTTTCTTCCAAATGCCGGTAATGGGCTGAAAACGCCTGTTTTGGGACTCTGCACAGAAAGGGTTTGCAGACTGCTGAATCCACACACGGGTTTAACTCTGGAAGTTGAGTGCACACATTGACAACCGTTCTGTTAGATAGCTGCGTTTTGGATTTAGAAGCAGATATTTCCCTGTGCTTACTGCTGTTTCTTCCATATGCCGGTAATGGGTTGAAAACGCCTGTTTTGGGACTCTGCAGAGAAAGTGTTTGCAGACTGCTGAAACCACACACGGGTTTAACTCTGGAAGTTGAGTGCACACATTGACAAACGTTCTGTTAGATAGCTGCGTTTTGGATTTAGAAGCAGATATTTCCCTGTGCTTACTGCTGTTACTTCCATATGCCGGTAATGGGCTGAAAACGCCTGTTTTGGGACTCTGCACAGAAAGGGTTTGCAGACTGCTGAATCCACACACGGGTTTAACTCTGGAAGTTGAGTGCACACATTGACAACCGTTCTGTTAGATAGCTGCGTTTTGGATTTAGAAGCAGATATTTCCCTGTTCTTACTGCTGTTTCTTCCAAATGCCGGTAATGGGCTGAAAACGCCTGTTTTGGGACTCTGCACAGAAAGGGTTTGCAGACTGCTGAATCCACACACGGGTTTAACTCTGGAAGTTGAGTGGACACATTGACAACCGTTCTGTTAGATAGCTGCGTTTTGGATTTAGAAGCAGATATTTCCCTGTGCTTACTGCTGTTTCTTCCATATGCCGGTAATGGGCTGAAAACGCCTGTTTTGGGACTCTGCACAGAAAGTGTTTGCAGACAGCTGAATCCACACACGGGTTTAACTCTGGAAGTTGAGTGCACACATTGACAACCGTTCTGTTAGATAGCTGCGTTTTGGATTTAGAAGCAGATATTTCCCTGTGCTTACTGCTGTTTCTTCCATATGCCGGTAATGGGCTGAAAACGCCTGTTTTGGGACTCTGCAGAGAAAGTGTTTGCAGACTGCTGAATACACACACGGGTTTAACTCTGGAAGTTGAGTGCACACATTGACAACCGTTCTGTTAGATAGCTGCGTTTTGGATTTAGAAGCAGATATTTCCCTGTGCTTACTGCTGTTTCTTCCATATGCCGGTAATGGGCTGAAAACGCCTGTTTTGGGACTCTGCAGAGAAAGTGTTTGCAGACTGCTGAATCCACCCACGGGTTTAACTCTGGAAGTTGAGTGCACACATTGACAACCGTTCTGTTAGATAGCTGCGTTTTGGATTTAGAAGCAGATATTTCCCTGTGCTTACTGCTGTTTCTTCCATATGCCGGTAATGGGTTGAAAACGCCTGTTCTGGGACTCTGCAGAGAAAGTGTTTGCGGACTGCTGAATCCACACACGGGTTTAACTCTGGAAGTTGAGTGCACACATTGACAACCGTTCTGTTAGATAGCTGCGTTTTGGATTTAGAAGCAGATATTTCCCTGTGCTTACTGCTGTTTCTTCCATATGCCGGTAATGGGCTGAAAACGCCTGTTTTGGGACTCTGCAGAGAAAGTGTTTGCAGACTGCTGAATCCACACACAGGTTTAACTCTGGAAGTTGAGTGCACACATTGACAACCGTTCTGTTAGATAGCTGCGTTTTGAATTTAGAAGCAGATATTTCCCTGTGCCTACTGCTGTTTCTTCCTTATGCTGGTAATGGGCTGAAAACGCCTGTTTTGGGACTCTGCAGAGAAAGTGTTTGCAGACTGCTGAATCCACACACGGGTTTAACTCTGGAAGTTGAGTGCACACATTGACAACCGTTCTGTTAGATAGCTGCGTTTTGGATTTAGAAGCAGATATTTCCCTGTGCTTACTGCTGTTTCTTCCATATGCCGGTAATGGGCTGAAAACGCCTGTTTTGGGACTCTGCAGAGAAAGTGTTTGCGGACTGCTGAATCCACACACGGGTTTAACTCTGGAAGTTGAGTGCACACATTGACAACCGTTCTGTTAGATAGCTGCGTTTTGGATTTAGAAGCAGATATTTCCCTGTGCTTACTGCTGTTTCTTCCATATGCCGGTAATGGGCTGAAAACGCCTGTTTTGGGACTCTGCACAGAAAGGGTTTGCAGACTGCTGAATCCACACACGGGTTTAACTCTGGAACTTGAGTGCACACATTGACAACCGTTCTGTTAGATAGCTGCGTTTTGGATTTAGAAGCAGATATTTCCCTGTGCTTACTGCTGTTTCTTCCAAATGCCGGTAATGGGCTGAAAACGCCTGTTTTGGGACTCTGCACAGAAAGGGTTTGCAGACTGCTGAATCCACACACGGGTTTAACTCTGGAAGTTGAGTGCACACATTGACAACCGTTCTGTTAGATAGCTGCGTTTTGGATTTAGAAGCAGATATTTCCCTGTGCTTACTGCTGTTTTTTCCTTATGCCGGTAATGGGTTGAAAACGCCTGTTTTGGGACTCTGCAGAGAAAGTGTTTGCAGACTGCTGAAACCACACACGGGTTTAACTCTGGAAGTTGAGTGCACACATTGACAAACGTTCTGTTAGATAGCTGCGTTTTGGATTTAGAAGCAGATATTTCCCTGTGCTTACTGCTGTTACTTCCATATGCCGGTAATGGGCTGAAAACGCCTGTTTTGGGACTCTGCACAGAAAGGGTTTGCAGACTGCTGAATCCACACACGGGTTTAACTCTGGAAGTTGAGTGCACACATTGACAACCGTTCTGTTAGATAGCTGCGTTTTGGATTTAGAAGCAGATATTTCCCTGTTCTTACTGCTGTTTCTTCCAAATGCCGGTAATGGGCTGAAAACGCCTGTTTTGGGACTCTGCACAGAAAGGGTTTGCAGACTGCTGAATCCACACACGGGTTTAACTCTGGAAGTTGAGTGGACACATTGACAACCGTTCTGTTAGATAGCTGCGTTTTGGATTTAGAAGCAGATATTTCCCTGTGCTTACTGCTGTTTCTTCCATATGCCGGTAATGGGCTGAAAACGCCTGTTTTGGGACTCTGCACAGAAAGTGTTTGCAGACAGCTGAATCCACACACGGGTTTAACTCTGGAAGTTGAGTGCACACATTGACAACCGTTCTGTTAGATAGCTGCGTTTTGGATTTAGAAGCAGATATTTCCCTGTGCTTACTGCTGTTTCTTCCATATGCCGGTAATGGGCTGAAAACGCCTGTTTTGGGACTCTGCAGAGAAAGTGTTTGCAGACTGCTGAATACACACACGGGTTTAACTCTGGAAGTTGGGTGCACACATTGACAACCGTT
The DNA here is from genome assembly GCF_030222135.1 of Aotus nancymaae. NCBI lineage: Eukaryota > Metazoa > Chordata > Mammalia > Primates > Aotidae > Aotus > Aotus nancymaae. Next base: position 255,098 of record NW_026989258.1, read on the forward strand.
CTGTTAGATAGCTGCGTTTTGGATTTAGAAGCAGATATTTCCCTGTGCTTACTGCTGTTTCTTCCATATGCCGGTAATGGGCTGAAAACGCCTGTTTTGGGACTCTGCAGAGAAAGTGTTTGCAGACTGCTGAATCCACCCACGGGTTTAACTCTGGAAGTTGAGTGCACACATTGACAACCGTTCTGTTAGATAGCTGCGTTTTGGATTTAGAAGCAGATATTTCCCTGTGCTTACTGCTGTTTCTTCCATATGCCGGTAATGGGTTGAAAACGCCTGTTCTGGGACTCTGCAGAGAAAGTGTTTGCGGACTGCTGAATCCACACACGGGTTTAACTCTGGAAGTTGAGTGCACACATTGACAACCGTTCTGTTAGATAGCTGCGTTTTGGATTTAGAAGCAGATATTTCCCTGTTCTTACTGCTGTTTCTTCCATATGCCGGTAATGGGCTGAAAACGCCTGTTTTGGGACTCTGCAGAGAAAGTGTTTGCAGACTGCTGAATCCACACACAGGTTTAACTCTGGAAGTTGAGTGCACACATTGACAACCGTTCTGTTAGATAGCTGCGTTTTGAATTTAGAAGCAGATATTTCCCTGTGCCTACTGCTGTTTCTTCCTTATGCTGGTAATGGGCTGAAAACGCCTGTTTTGGGACTCTGCAGAGAAAGTGTTTGCAGACTGCTGAATCCACACACGGGTTTAACTCTGGAAGTTGAGTGCACACATTGACAACCGTTCTGTTAGATAGCTGCGTTTTGGATTTAGAAGCAGATATTTCCCTGTGCTTACTGCTGTTTCTTCCATATGCCGGTAATGGGCTGAAAACGCCTGTTTTGGGACTCTGCAGAGAAAGTGTTTGCGGACTGCTGAATCCACACACGGGTTTAACTCTGGAAGTTGAGTGCACACATTGACAACCGTTCTGTTAGATAGCTGCGTTTTGGATTTAGAAGCAGATATTTCCCTGTGCTTACTGCTGTTTCTTCCATATGCCGGTAATGGGCTGAAAACGCCTGTTTTGGGACTCTGCAGAGAATGTGTTTGCAGACTGCTGAATCCACACACGGGTTTAACTCTGGAAGTTGAGTGCACACATTGACAACCGTTCTGTTAGATAGCTGCGTTTTGGATTTAGAAGCAGATATTTCCCTGTGCTTACTGCTGTTTCTTCCATATGCCGGTAATGGGCTGAAAACGCCTGTTTTGGGACTCTGCAGAGAAAGGGTTTGCAGACTGCTGAATCCACACACGGGTTTAACTCTGGAATTTGAGTGCACACATTGACAACCGTTCTGTTAGATAGCTGCGTTTTGGATTTAGAAGCAGATATTTCCCTGTGCTTACTGCTGTTTCTTCCATATGCCGGTAATGGGCTGAAAACCCCTGTTTTGGGACTCTGCACAGAAAGTGTTTGCAGACTGCGGAATGCACACACCGGTTTAACTCTGGAAGTTGAGTGCACAAATTGACAACCGTTCTGTTAGATAGCTGCGTTTTGGATTTAGAAGCAGATATTTCCCTGTGCTTACTGCTGTTTCTTCCATATGCCGGTAATGGGCTGAAAACGCCTGTTTTGGGACTCTGCAGAGAAAGTGTTTGCACACTGCTGAATCCACAAGCGGGTTTAACTCTGGAAGTTGAGTGCACACATTGACAACAGTTCTGTTAGATAGCTGCGTTTTGGATTTAGAAGCAGATATTTCCCTGTGCTTACTGCTGTTTCTTCCTTATGCCGGTAATGGGCTGAAAACGCCTGTTTTGGGACTCTGCAGAGAAAGTGTTTGCAGACTGCTGAATCCACACACGGGTTTAACTCTGTAAGTTAAGTGCACACATTGACAACCGTTCTGTTAGATAGCTGCGTTTTGGATTTAGAAGCAGATATTTCCCTGTGCTTACTGCTGTTTCTTCCATATGCCGGTAATGGGCTGAAAACGCCTGTTTTGAGACTCTGCACAGAAAGGGTTTGCAGACAGCTGAATCCACACACGGGTTTAACTCTGGAAGTTGAGTGCACACATTGACAACCGTTCTGTTAGATAGCTGCGTTTTGGATTTAGAAGCAGATATTTCCCTGTGCTTACTGCTGTTTCTTCCATATGCCGGTAATGGGTTGAAAACGCCTGTTTTGGGACTCTGCAGAGAAAGTGTTTGCAGACTGCTGAATCCACACACGGGTTTAACTCTGGAAGTTGAGTGCACACATTGACAACCGTTCTGTTAGATAGCTGCGTTTTGGATTTAGAAGCAGATATTTCCCTGTGCTTACTGCTGTTTCTTCCATATGCCGGTAATGGGCTGAAAACGCCTGTTTTGGGACTCTGCAGAGAAAGTGTTTGCAGACTGCTGAATCCACACACGGGTTTAACTCTGGAAGTTGAGCGCACACATTGACAACCGTTCTGTTAGATAGCTGCGTTTTGGATTTAGAAGCAGATATTTCCCTGTGCTTACTGCTGTTTCTTCCATATGCCGGTAATGGGCTGAAAACGCCTGTTTTGGGACTCTGCAGAGAAAGTGTTTGCGGACTGCTGAATCCACACACGGGTTTAACTCTGGAAGTTGAGTGCACACATTGACAACCGTTCTGTTAGATAGCTGCGTTTTGGATTTAGAAGCAGATATTTCCCTGTGCTTACTGCTGTTTCTTCCATATGCCGGTAATGGGCTGAAAACGCCTGTTTTGGGACTCTGCAGAGAAAGTGTTTGCAGACTGCTGAATCCACCCACGGGTTTAACTCTGGAAGTTGAGTGCACACATTGACAACCGTTCTGTTAGATAGCTGCGTTTTGGATTTAGAAGCAGATATTTCCCTGTGCTTACTGCTGTTTCTTCCATATGCCGGTAATGGGTTGAAAACGCCTGTTCTGGGACTCTGCAGAGAAAGTGTTTGCGGACTGCTGAATCCACACACGGGTTTAACTCTGGAAGTTGAGTGCACACATTGACAACCGTTCTGTTAGATAGCTGCGTTTTGGATTTAGAAGCAGATATTTCCCTGTGCTTACTGCTGTTTCTTCCATATGCCGGTAATGGGCTGAAAACGCCTGTTTTGGGACTCTGCAGAGAAAGTGTTTGCAGACTGCTGAATCCACACACGGGTTTAACTCTGGAAGTTGAGTGCACACATTGACAACCGTTCTGTTAGATAGCTGCGTTTTGAATTTAGAAGCAGATATTTCCCTGTGCCTACTGCTGTTTCTTCCTTATGCTGGTAATGGGCTGAAAACGCCTGTTTTGGGACTCTGCAGAGAAAGTGTTTGCAGACTGCTGAATCCACACACGGGTTTAACTCTGGAAGTTGAGTGCACACATTGACAACCGTTCTGTTAGATAGCTGCGTTTTGGATTTAGAAGCAGATATTTCCTTGTGCTTACTGCTGTTTCTTCCATATGCCGGTAATGGGCTGAAAACGCCTGTTTTGGGACTCTGCAGAGAAAGTGTTTGCGGACTGCTGAATCCACACACGGGTTTAACTCTGGAAGTTGAGTGCACACATTGACAACCGTTCTGTTAGATAGCTGCGTTTTGGATTTAGAAGCAGATATTTCCCTGTGCTTACTGCTGTTTCTTCCATATGCCGGTAATGGGCTGAAAACGCCTGTTTTGGGACTCTGCACAGAAAGGGTTTGCAGACTGCTGAATCCACACACGGGTTTAACTCTGGAACTTGAGTGCACACATTGACAACCGTTCTGTTAGATAGCTGCGTTTTGGATTTAGAAGCAGATATTTCCCTGTGCTTACTGCTGTTTCTTCCAAATGCCGGTAATGGGCTGAAAACGCCTGTTTTGGGACTCTGCACAGAAAGGGTTTGCAGACTGCTGAATCCACACACGGGTTTAACTCTGGAAGTTGAGTGCACACATTGACAACCGTTCTGTTAGATAGCTGCGTTTTGGATTTAGAAGCAGATATTTCCCTGTGCTTACTGCTGTTTTTTCCTTATGCCGGTAATGGGTTGAAAACGCCTGTTTTGGGACTCTGCAGAGAAAGTGTTTGCAGACTGCTGAAACCACACACGGGTTTAACTCTGGAAGTTGAGTGCACACATTGACAAACGTTCTGTTAGATAGCTGCGTTTTGGATTTAGAAGCAGATATTTCCCTGTGCTTACTGCTGTTACTTCCATATGCCGGTAATGGGCTGAAAACGCCTGTTTTGGGACTCTGCACAGAAAGGGTTTGCAGACTGCTGAATCCACACACGGGTTTAACTCTGGAAGTTGAGTGCACACATTGACAACCGTTCTGTTAGATAGCTGCGTTTTGGATTTAGAAGCAGATATTTCCCTGTTCTTACTGCTGTTTCTTCCAAATGCCGGTAATGGGCTGAAAACGCCTGTTTTGGGACTCTGCACAGAAAGGGTTTGCAGACTGCTGAATCCACACACGGGTTTAACTCTGGAAGTTGAGTGGACACATTGACAACCGTTCTGTTAGATAGCTGCGTTTTGGATTTAGAAGCAGATATTTCCCTGTGCTTACTGCTGTTTCTTCCATATGCCGGTAATGGGCTGAAAACGCCTGTTTTGGGACTCTGCACAGAAAGTGTTTGCAGACAGCTGAATCCACACACGGGTTTAACTCTGGAAGTTGAGTGCACACATTGACAACCGTTCTGTTAGATAGCTGCGTTTTGGATTTAGAAGCAGATATTTCCCTGTGCTTACTGCTGTTTCTTCCATATGCCGGTAATGGGCTGAAAACGCCTGTTTTGGGACTCTGCAGAGAAAGTGTTTGCAGACTGCTGAATACACACACGGGTTTAACTCTGGAAGTTGAGTGCACACATTGACAACCGTTCTGTTAGATAGCTGCGTTTTGGATTTAGAAGCAGATATTTCCCTGTGCTTACTGCTGTTTCTTCCATATGCCGGTAATGGGCTGAAAACGCCTGTTTTGGGACTCTGCAGAGAAAGTGTTTGCAGACTGCTGAATCCACCCACGGGTTTAACTCTGGAAGTTGAGTGCACACATTGACAACCGTTCTGTTAGATAGCTGCGTTTTGGATTTAGAAGCAGATATTTCCCTGTGCTTACTGCTGTTTCTTCCATATGCCGGTAATGGGTTGAAAACGCCTGTTCTGGGACTCTGCAGAGAAAGTGTTTGCGGACTGCTGAATCCACACACGGGTTTAACTCTGGAAGTTGAGTGCACACATTGACAACCGTTCTGTTAGATAGCTGCGTTTTGGATTTAGAAGCAGATATTTCCCTGTGCTTACTGCTGTTTCTTCCATATGCCGGTAATGGGCTGAAAACGCCTGTTTTGGGACTCTGCAGAGAAAGTGTTTGCAGACTGCTGAATCCACACACGGGTTTAACTCTGGAAGTTGAGTGCACACATTGACAACCGTTCTGTTAGATAGCTGCGTTTTGAATTTAGAAGCAGATATTTCCCTGTGCCTACTGCTGTTTCTTCCTTATGCTGGTAATGGGCTGAAAACGCCTGTTTTGGGACTCTGCAGAGAAAGTGTTTGCAGACTGCTGAATCCACACACGGGTTTAACTCTGGAAGTTGAGTGCACACATTGACAACCGTTCTGTTAGATAGCTGCGTTTTGGATTTAGAAGCAGATATTTCCCTGTGCTTACTGCTGTTTCTTCCATATGCCGGTAATGGGCTGAAAACGCCTGTTTTGGGACTCTGCAGAGAAAGTGTTTGCGGACTGCTGAATCCACACACGGGTTTAACTCTGGAAGTTGAGTGCACACATTGACAACCGTTCTGTTAGATAGCTGCGTTTTGGATTTAGAAGCAGATATTTCCCTGTGCTTACTGCTGTTTCTTCCATATGCCGGTAATGGGCTGAAAACGCCTGTTTTGGGACTCTGCAGAGAAAGTGTTTGCAGACTGCTGAATCCACACACGGGTTTAACTCTGGAAGTTGAGTGCACACATTGACAACCGTTCTGTTAGATAGCTGCGTTTTGGATTTAGAAGCAGATATTTCCCTGTGCTTACTGCTGTTTCTTCCATATGCCGGTAATGGGCTGAAAACGCCTGTTTTGGGACTCTGCACAGAAAGGGTTTGCAGACTGCTGAATCCACACACGGGTTTAACTCTGGAAGTTGAGTGCACACATTGACAACCGTTCTGTTAGATAGCTGCGTTTTGGATTTAGAAGCAGATATTTCCCTGTGCTTACTGCTGTTTCTTCCATATGCCGGTAATGGGCTGAAAACGCCTGTTTTGGGACTCTGCACAGAAAGTGTTTGCAGACTGCGGAATGCACACACCGGTTTAACTCTGGAAGTTGAGTGCACACATTGACAACCGTTCTGTTAGATAGCTGCGTTTTGGATTTAGAAGCAGATATTTCCGTGTGCTTACTGCTGTTTCTTCCATATGCCGGTAATGGGCTGAAAACGCCTGTTTTGGGACTCTGCAGAGAAAGTGTTTGCACACTGCTGAATCCACAAGCGGGTTTAACTCTGGAAGTTGAGTGCACACATTGACAACAGTTCTGTTAGATAGCTGCGTTTTGGATTTAGAAGCAGATATTTCCCTGTGCTTACTGCTGTTTCTTCCTTATGCCGGTAATGGGCTGAAAACGCCTGTTTTGGGACTCTGCAGAGAAAGTGTTTGCAGACTGCTGAATCCACACACGGGTTTAACTCTGTAAGTTAAGTGCACACATTGACAACCGTTCTGTTAGATAGCTGCGTTTTGGATTTAGAAGCAGATATTTCCCTGTGCTTACTGCTGTTTCTTCCATATGCCGGTAATGGGCTGAAAACGCCTGTTTTGAGACTCTGCACAGAAAGGGTTTGCAGACAGCTGAATCCACACACGGGTTTAACTCTGGAAGTTGAGTGCACACATTGACAACCGTTCTGTTAGATAGCTGTGTTTTGGATTTAGAAGCAGATATTTCCCTGTGCTTACTGCTGTTTCTTCCATATGCCGGTAATGGGTTGAAAACGCCTGTTTTGGGACTCTGCAGAGAAAGTGTTTGCAGACTGCTGAATCCACACACGGGTTTAACTCTGGAAGTTGAGTGCACACATTGACAACCGTTCTGTTAGATAGCTGCGTTTTGGATTTAGAAGCAGATATTTCCCTGTGCTTACTGCTGTTTCTTCCATATGCCGGTAATGGGCTGAAAACGCCTGTTTTGGGACTCTGCAGAGAAAGTGTTTGCAGACTGCTGAATCCACACACGGGTTTAACTCTGGAAGTTGAGCGCACACATTGACAACCGTTCTGTTAGATAGCTGCGTTTTGGATTTAGAAGCAGATATTTCCCTGTGCTTACTGCTGTTTCTTCCATATGCCGGTAATGGGCTGAAAACGCCTGTTTTGGGACTCTGCACAGAAAGGGTTTGCAGACTGCTGAATCCACACACGGGTTTAACTCTGGAAGTTGAGTGCACACATTGACAACTGTTCTGTTAGATAGCTGCGTTTTGGATTTAGAAGCAGATATTTCCCTGTGCTTACTGCTGTTTCTTCCATATGCCGGTAATGGGCTGAAAACGCCTGTTTTGGGACTCTGCAGAGAAAGTGTTTGCGGACTGCTGAATCCACACACGGGTTTAACTCTGGAAGTTCAGTGCACACATTGACAACCGTTCTGTTAGATAGCTGCGTTTTGGATTTAGAAGCAGATATTTCCCTGTGCTTACTGCTGTTTCTTCCATATGCCGGTAATGGGCTGAAAACGCCTGTTTTGGGACTCTGCAGAGAAAGTATTTGCAGACTGCTGAATCCACACACGGGTTTAACTCTGGAAGTTGAGTGCACACATTGACAACCGTTCTGTTAGATAGCTGCGTTTTGGATTTAGAAGCAGATATTTCCCTGTGCTTACTGCTATTTCTTCCATATGCCGGTAATGGGCTGAAAACGCCTGTTTTGAGACTCTGCAGAGAAAGTGTTTGCAGACTGCTGAATCCACACACGGGTTTAACTCTGGAAGTTGAGTGCACACATTGACAACCGTTCTGTTAGATAGCTGCGTTTTGAATTTAGAAGCAGATATTTCCCTGTGCCTACTGCTGTTTCTTCCTTATGCTGGTAATGGGCTGAAAACGCCTGTTTTGGGACTCTGCAGAGAAAGTGTTTGCAGACTGCTGAATCCACACACGGGTTTAACTCTGGAAGTTGAGTGCACACATTGACAACCGTTCTGTTAGATAGCTGCGTTTTGGATTTAGAAGCAGATATTTCCCTGTGCTTACTGCTGTTTCTTCCATATGCCGGTAATGGGCTGAAAACGCCTGTTTTGGGACTCTGCAGAGAAAGTGTTTGCGGACTGCTGAATCCACACACGGGTTTAACTCTGGAAGTTGAGTGCACACATTGACAACCGTTCTGTTAGATAGCTGCGTTTTGGATTTAGAAGCAGATATTTCCCTGTGCTTACTGCTGTTTCTTCCATATGCCGGTAATGGGCTGAAAACGCCTGTTTTGGGACTCTGCAGAGAAAGTGTTTGCAGACTGCTGAATCCACACACGGGTTTAACTCTGGAAGTTGAGTGCACACATTGACAACCGTTCTGTTAGATAGCTGCGTTTTGGATTTTGAAGCAGATATTTCCCTGTGCTTACTGCTGTTTCTTCCATATGCCGGTAATGGGCTGAAAACGCCTGTTTTGGGACTCTGCACAGAAAGGGTTTGCAGACTGCTGAATCCACACACGGGTTTAACTCTGGAAGTTGAGTGCACACATTGACAACCGTTCTGTTAGATAGCTGCGTTTTGGATTTAGAAGCAGATATTTCCCTGTGCTTACTGCTGTTTCTTCCATATGCCGGTAATGGGCTGAAAACGCCTGTTTTGGGACTCTGCAGAGAAAGTGTTTGCAGACTGCTGAATCCACACACGGGTTTAACTCTGGAAGTTGAGTGCACACATTGACAACCGTTCTGTTAGATAGCTGCGTTTTGGATTTAGAAGCAGATATTTCCCTGTGCTTACTGCTGTTTCTTCCATATGCCGGTAATGGGCTGAAAACGCCTGTTTTGGGACTCTGCAGAGAAAGTGTTTGCACACTGCTGAATCCACAAGCGGGTTTAACTCTGGAAGTTGAGTGCACACATTGACAACCGTTCTGTTAGATAGCTGCGTTTTGGATTTAGAAGCAGATATTTCCCTGTGCTTACTGCTGTTTCTTCCATATGCCGGTAATGGGCTGAAAACGCCTGTTTTGGGACTCTGCAGAGAAAGTGTTTGCAGACTGCTGAATCCACACACGGGTTTAACTCTGTAAGTTAAGTGCACACATTGACAACCGTTCTGTTAGATAGCTGCGTTTTGGATTTAGAAGCAGATATTTCCCTGTGCTTACTGCTGTTTCTTCCATATGCCGGTAATGGGCTGAAAACGCCTGTTTTGAGACTCTGCACAGAAAGGGTTTGCAGACAGCTGAATCCACACACGGGTTTAACTCTGGAAGTTGAGTGCACACATTGACAACCGTTCTGTTAGATAGCTGCGTTTTGGATTTAGAAGCAGATATTTCCCTGTGCTTACTGCTGTTTCTTCCATATGCCGGTAATGGGTTGAAAACGCCTGTTTTGGGACTCTGCAGAGAAAGTGTTTGCAGACTGCTGAATCCACACACGGGTTTAACTCTGGAAGTTGAGTGCACACATTGACAACCGTTCTGTTAGATAGCTGCGTTTTGGATTTAGAAGCAGATATTTCCCTGTGCTTACTGCTGTTTCTTCCATATGCCGGTAATGGGCTGAAAACGCCTGTTTTGGGACTCTGCAGAGAAAGTGTTTGTAGACTGCTGAATCCACACACGGGTTTAACTCTGGAAGTTGAGTGCACACATTGACAACCGTTCTGTTAGATAGCTGCGTTTTGGATTTAGAAGCAGATATTTCCCTGTGCTTACTGCTGTTTCTTCCATATGCCGGTAATGGGCTGAAAACGCCTGTTTTGGGACTCTGCACAGAAAGGGTTTGCAGACTGCTGAATCCACACACGGGTTTAACTCTGGAAGTTGAGTGCACACATTGACAACTGTTCTGTTAGATAGCTGCGTTTTGGATTTAGAAGCAGATATTTCCCTGTGCTTACTGCTGTTTCTTCCATATGCCGGTAATGGGCTGAAAACGCCTGTTTTGGGACTCTGCAGAGAAAGTGTTTGCGGACTCCTGAATCCACACACGGGTTTAACTCTGGAAGTTCAGTGCACACATTGACAACCGTTCTGTTAGATAGCTGCGTTTTGGATTTAGAAGAAGATATTTCCCTGTGCTTACTGCTGTTTCTTCCATATGCCGGTAATGGGCTGAAAACGCCTGTTTTGGGACTCTGCAGAGAAAGTGTTTGCAGACTGCTGAATCCACACACGGGTTTAACTCTGGAAGTTGAGTGCACACATTGACAACCGTTCTGTTAGATAGCTGCGTTTTGGATTTAGAAGCAGATATTTCCCTGTGCTTACTGCTGTTTCTTCCATATGCCGGTAATGGGCTGAAAACGCCTGTTTTGGGACTCTGCAGAGAAAGTGTTTGCAGACTGCTGAATCCACACACGGGTTTAACTCTGGAAGTTGAGTGCACACATTGACAACCGTTCTGTTAGATAGCTGCGTCTTGGATTTAGAAGCAGATATTTTCCTGTGCCTACTGCTGTTTCTTCCATATGCAGGTAATGGGCTGAAAACGCCTGTTTTGGGACTCTGCAGAGAAAGTGTTTGCAGACTGCTGAATCCACACACGGGTTTAACTCTGGAAGTTGAGTGCACACATTGACAACCGTTCTGTTAGATAGCTGCGTTTTGGATTTAGAAGCAGATATTTCCCTGTGCTTACTGCTGTTTCTTCCATATGCCGGTAATGGGCTGAAAACGCTTGTTTTGGGACTCTGCAGAGAAAGTGTTTGCAGACTGCTGAATCCACACACGGGTTTAACTCTGGAAGTTGAGTGCACACATTGACAACCGTTCTGTTAGATAGCTGCGTTTTGGATTTAGAAGCAGATATTTCCCTGTGCTTACTGCTGTTTCATCCGTATGCCGGTAATGGGCTGAAAACGCCTGTTTTGGGACTCTGCAGAGAAAGTGTTTGCACACTGCTGAATCCACACACGGGTTTAACTCTGGAAGTTGAGTGCACTCATTGACAACCGTTCTGTTAGATAGCTGCGTTTTGGATTTAGAAGCAGATATTTCCCTGTGCTTACTGCTGTTTCTTCCATATGCCGGTAATGGGCTGAAAACGGTTGTATTGGGACTCTGCAGAGAAAGTGTTTGCTGACTGCTGAATCCACACACGGGTTTAACTCTGGAAGTTGAGTGCACACATTGACAACCGTTCTGTTAGATAGCTGCGTTTTGGATTTAGAAGCAGATATTTCCCTGTGCTTACTGCTGTTTCTTCCATATGCCGGTAATGGGCTGAAAACGCCTGTTTTGGGACTCTGCACAGAAAGGGTTTGCAGACTGCTGAATCGACACACGGGTTTAACTCTGGAAGTTGAGTGCACACATTGACAACCGTTCTGTTAGATAGCTGCGTTTTGGATTTAGAAGCAGATATTTCCCTGTGCTTACTGCTGTTTCTTCCATATGCCGGTAATGGGCTGAAAACGCCTGTTTTGGGACTCTGCAGAGAAAGTGTTTGCAGACTGCTGAATCCACACACGGGTTTAACTCTGGAAGTTGAGTGCACATATTGACAACCGTTCTGTTAGATAGCTGCGTTTTGGATTTAGAAGCAGATATTTCCCTGTGCTTACTGCTGTTTCTTCCATATGCCGGTAATGGGATGAAAACGCCTGTTTTGGGACTCTGCAGAGAAAGTGTTTGCAGACTGCTGAATCCACACACGGGTTTAACTCTGGAAGTTGAGTGCACACATTGACAACCGTTCTGTTAGATAGCTGCGTTTTGGATTTAGAAGCAGATATTTCCCTGTGCTTACTGCTGTTTCTTCCATATGCCGGTAATGGGCTGAAAACGCCTGTTTTGGGACTCTGCACAGAAAGGGTTTGCAGACTGCTGAATCGACACACGGGTTTAAATCTGGAAGTTGAGTGCACACATTGAGAACCGTTCTGTTAGATAGCTGCGTTTTGGATTTAGAAGCAGATATTTCCCTGTGCTTACTGCTGTTTCTTCCATATGCCGGAAATGGGCTGAAAACGCCTGTTTTGGGACTCTGCACAGAAAGGGTTTGCAGACTGCTGAATCCACACACGGGTTTAACTCTGGAAGTTGAGTGCACACATTGACAACCGTTCTGTTAGATAGCTGCGTTTTGGATTTAGAAGCAGATATTTCCCTGTGCTTACTGCTGTTTCTTCCATATGCCGGTAGTGGGCTGAAAACGCTTGTTTTGGGACTCTGCAGAGAAAGTGTTTGCAGACTGCTGAATCCACACACGGGTTTAACTCTGGAAGTTGAGTGCACACATTGACAACCGTTCTGTTAGATAGCTGCGTTTTGGATTTAGAAGCAGATATTTCCTGTGCTTACTGCTGTTTCTTCCATATGCCAGTAATGGGCTGAAAACGCTTGTATTGGGACTCTGCAGAGAAAGTGTTTGCGGACTGCTGAATCCACACACGGGTTTAACTCTGGAAGTTGAGTGCACACATTGACAACCGTTCTGTTAGATAGCTGCGTTTTGGATTTAGAAGCAGATATTTCCCTGTGCTTACTGCTGTTTCTTCCATATGCCGGTAATGGGCTGAAAACGCCTGTTTTGGGACTCTGCACAGAAAGGGTTTGCAGACTGCTGAATCGACACACGGGTTTAACTCTGGAAGTTGAGTGCACACATTGACAACCGTTCTGTTAGATAGCTGCGTTTTGGATTTAGAAGCAGATATTTCCCTGTGCTTACTGCTGTTTCTTCCATATGCCGGTAATGGGCTGAAAACGCCTGTTTTGGGACTCTGCAGAGAAAGTGTTTGCAGACTGCTGAATCCACACATGGGTTTAACTCTGGAAGTTGAGTGCACACATTGACAACCGTTCTGTTAGATAGCTGCGTTTTTGATTTAGAAGCAGATATTTCCCTGTGCTTACTGCTGTTTCTTCCATATGCCGGTAATGGGCTGAAAACGCCTGTTTTGGGACTCTGCAGAGAAAGTGTTTGCAGACTGCTGAATCCACCCACGGGTTTAACTCTGGAAGTTGAGTGCACACATTGACAACCGTTCTGTTAGATAGCTGCGTTTTGGATTTAGAAGCAGATATTTCCCTGTGCTTACTGCTGTTTCTTCCATATGCCGGTAATGGGTTGAAAACTCCTGTTCTGGGACTCTGCAGAGAAAGTGTTTGCGGACTGCTGAATCCACACACGGGTTTAACTCTGGAAGTTGAGTGCACACATTGACAACCGTTCTGTTAGATAGCTGCGTTTTGGATTTAGAAGCAGATATTTCCCTGTGCTTACTGCTGTTTCTTCCATATGCCGGTAATGGGCTGAAAACGCCTGTTTTGGGACTCTGCACAGAAAGTGTTTGCAGACAGCTGAATCCACACACGGGTTTAACTCTGGAAGTTGAGTGCACACATTGACAACCGTTCTGTTAGATAGCTGCGTTTTGGATTTAGAAGCAGATATTTCCCTGTGCTTACTGCTGTTTCTTCCATATGCCGGTAATGGGCTGAAAACGCCTGTTTTGGGACTCTGCAGAGAAAGTGGTTGCAGACTGCTGAATACACACACGGGTTTAACTCTGGAAGTTGAGTGCACACATTGACAACCGTTCTGTTAGATAGCTGCGTTTTGGATTTAGAAGCAGATATTTCCCTGTGCTTACTGCTGTTTCTTCCATATGCCGGTAATGGGCTGAAAACGCCTGTTTTGGGACTCTGCAGAGAAAGTGTTTGCAGACTGCTGAATCCACCCACGGGTTTAACTCTGGAAGTTGAGTGCACACATTGACAACCGTTCTGTTAGATAGCTGCGTTTTGGATTTAGAAGCAGATATTTCCCTGTGCTTACTGCTGTTACTTCCATATGCCGGTAATGGGTTGAAAACGCCTGTTCTGGGACTCTGCAGAGAAAGTGTTTGCAGACTGCTGAATCCACACACGGGTTTAACTCTGGAAGTTGAGTGCACACATTGACAACCGTTCTGTTAGATAGCTGCGTTTTGGATTTAGAAGCAGATATTTCCCTGTGCTTACTGCTGTTTCTTCCATATGCCGGTAATGGGCTGAAAACGCCTGTTTTGGGACTCTGCAGAGAAAGGGTTTGCAGACTGCTGAATCCACACACAGGTTTAACTCTGGAAGTTGAGTGCACACATTGACAACCGTTCTGTTAGATAGCTGCGTTTTGAATTTAGAAGCAGATATTTCCCTGTGCCTACTGCTGTTTATTCCTTATGCTAGTAATGGGCTGAAAACGCCTGTTTTGGGACTCTGCAGAGAAAGTGTTTGCAGACTGCTGAATCCACACACGGGTTTAACTCTGGAAGTTGAGTGCACACATTGACAACCGTTCTGTTAGATAGCTGCGTTTTGGATTTAGAAGCAGATATTTCCCTGTGCTAACTGCTGTTTCTTCCATATGCCGGTAATGGGCTGAAAACGCCTGTTTTGGGACTCTGCAGAGAAAGTGTTTGCGGACTGCTGAATCCACACACGGGTTTAACTCTGGAAGTTGAGTGCACACATTGACAACCGTTCTGTTAGATAGCTGCGTTTTGGATTTAGAAGCAGATATTTCCCTGTGCTTACTGCTGTTTCTTCCATATGCCGGTAATGGGCTGAAAACGCCTGTTTTGGGACTCTGCAGAGAAAGTGTTTGCAGACTGCTGAATCCACACACGGGTTTAACTCTGGAAGTTGAGTGCACACATTGACAACCGTTCTGTTAGATAGCTGCGTTTTGGATTTAGAAGCAGATATTTCCCTGTGCTTACTGCTGTTTCTTCCAAATGCCGGTAATGGGCTGAAAACGCCTGTTTTGGGACTCTGCACAGAAAGGGTTTGCAGACTGCTGAATCCACACACGGGTTTAACTCTGGAAGTTGAGTGCACACATTGACAACCGTTCTGTTAGATAGCTGCGTTTTGGATTTAGAAGCAGATATTTCCCTGTGCTTACTGCTGTTTCTTCCATATGCCGGTAATGGGTTGAAAACGCCTGTTTTGGGACTCTGCAGAGAAAGTGTTTGCAGACTGCTGAAACCACACACGGGTTTAACTCTGGAAGTTGAGTGCACACATTGACAAACGTTCTGTTAGATAGCTGCGTTTTGGATTTAGAAGCAGATATTTCCCTGTGCTTACTGCTGTTACTTCCATATGCCGGTAATGGGCTGAAAACGCCTGTTTTGGGACTCTGCACAGAAAGGGTTTGCAGACTGCTGAATCCACACACGGGTTTAACTCTGGAAGTTGAGTGCACACATTGACAACCGTTCTGTTAGATAGCTGCGTTTTGGATTTAGAAGCAGATATTTCCCTGTTCTTACTGCTGTTTCTTCCAAATGCCGGTAATGGGCTGAAAACGCCTGTTTTGGGACTCTGCACAGAAAGGGTTTGCAGACTGCTGAATCCACACACGGGTTTAACTCTGGAAGTTGAGTGGACACATTGACAACCGTTCTGTTAGATAGCTGCGTTTTGGATTTAGAAGCAGATATTTCCCTGTGCTTACTGCTGTTTTTTCCATATGCCGGTAATGGGCTGAAAACGCCTGTTTTGGGACTCTGCACAGAAAGTGTTTGCAGACAGCTGAATCCACACACGGGTTTAACTCTGGAAGTTGAGTGCACACATTGACAACCGTTCTGTTAGATAGCTGCGTTTTGGATTTAGAAGCAGATATTTCCCTGTGCTTACTGCTGTTTCTTCCATATGCCGGTAATGGGCTGAAAACGCCTGTTTTGGGACTCTGCAGAGAAAGTGTTTGCAGACTGCTGAATACACACACGGGTTTAACTCTGGAAGTTGAGTGCACACATTGACAACCGTTCTGTTAGATAGCTGCGTTTTGGATTTAGAAGCAGATATTTCCCTGTGCTTACTGCTGTTTCTTCCATATGCCGGTAATGGGCTGAAAACGCCTGTTTTGGGACTCTGCAGAGAAAGTGTTTGCAGACTGCTGAATCCACCCACGGGTTTAACTCTGGAAGTTGAGTGCACACATTGACAACCGTTCTGTTAGATAGCTGCGTTTTGGATTTAGAAGCAGATATTTCCCTGTGCTTACTGTTGTTTCTTCCATATGCCGGTAATGGGCTGAAAACGCCTGTTTTGGGACTCTGCAGAGAAAGTGTTTGCAGACTGCTGAATCCACCCACGGGTTTAACTCTGGAAGTTGAGTGCACACATTGACAACCGTTCTGTTAGATAGCTGCGTTTTGGATTTAGAAGCAGATATTTCCCTGTGCTTACTGCTGTTTCTTCCATATGCCGGTAATGGGTTGAAAACGCCTGTTCTGGGACTCTGCAGAGAAAGTGTTTGCGGACTGCTGAATCCACACACGGGTTTAACTCTGGAAGTTGAGTGCACACATTGACAACCGTTCTGTTAGATAGCTGCGTTTTGGATTTAGAAGCAGATATTTCCCTGTGCTTACTGCTGTTTCTTCCATATGCCGGTAATGGGCTGAAAACGCCTGTTTTGGGACTCTGCAGAGAAAGTGTTTGCAGACTGCTGAATCCACACACAGGTTTAACTCTGGAAGTTGAGTGCACACATTGACAACCGTTCTGTTAGATAGTTGCGTTTTGAATTTAGAAGCAGATATTTCCCTGTGCCTACTGCTGTTTCTTCCTTATGCTGGTAATGGGCTGAAAACGCCTGTTTTGGGACTCTGCAGAGAAAGTGTTTGCAGACTGCTGAATCCACACACGGGTTTAACTCCTGGAAGTTGAGTGCACACATTGACAACCGTTCTGTTAGATAGCTGCGTTTTGGATTTAGAAGCAGATATTTCCCTGTGCTTACTGCTGTTTCTTCCATATGCCGGTAATGGGCTGAAAACGCCTGTTTTGGGACTCTGCACAGAAAGGGTTTGCAGACTGCTGAATCCACACACGGGTTTAACTCTGGAAGTTGAGTGCACACATTGACAACCGTTCTGTTAGATAGCTGCGTTTTGGATTTAGAAGCAGATATTTCCCTGTGCTTACTGCTGTTTCTTCCATATGCCGGTAATGGGCTGAAAACGCCTGTTTTGGGACTCTGCAGAGAAAGTGTTTGCAGACTGCTGAATCCACACACGGGTTTAACTCTGGAAGTTGAGTGCACACATTGACAACCGTTCTGTTAGATAGCTGCGTTTTGGATTTAGAAGCAGATATTTCCCTGTGCTTACTGCTGTTTCTTCCATATGCCGGTAATGGGCTGAAAACGCCTGTTTTGGGACTCTGCAGAGAAAGTGTTTGCACACTGCTGAATCCACAAGCGGGTTTAACTCTGGAAGTTGAGTGCACACATTGACAACCGTTCTGTTAGATAGCTGCGTTTTGGATTTAGAAGCAGATATTTCCCTGTGCTTACTGCTGTTTCTTCCATATGCCGGTAATGGGCTGAAAACGCCTGTTTTGGGACTCTGCAGAGAAAGTGTTTGCAGACTGCTGAATCCACACACGGGTTTAACTCTGTAAGTTAAGTGCACACATTGACAACCGTTCTGTTAGATAGCTGCGTTTTGGATTTAGAAGCAGATATTTCCCTGTGCTTACTGCTGTTTCTTCCATATGCCGGTAATGGGCTGAAAACGCCTGTTTTGAGACTCTGCACAGAAAGGGTTTGCAGACAGCTGAATCCACACACGGGTTTAACTCTGCAAGTTGAGTGCACACATTGACAACCGTTCTGTTAGATAGCTGCGTTTTGGATTTAGAAGCAGATATTTCCCTGTGCTTACTGCTGTTTCTTCCATATGCCGGTAATGGGTTGAAAACGCCTGTTTTGGGACTCTGCAGAGAAAGTGTTTGCAGACTGCTGAATCCACACACGGGTTTAACTCTGGAAGTTGAGTGCACACATTGACAACCGTTCTGTTAGATAGCTGCGTTTTGGATTTAGAAGCAGATATTTCCCTGTGCTTACTGCTGTTTCTTCCATATGCCGGTAATGGGCTGAAAACGCCTGTTTTGGGACTCTGCAGAGAAAGTGTTTGCAGACTGCTGAATGCACACACGGGTTTAACTCTGGAAGTTGAGTGCACACATTGACAACCGTTCTGTTAGATAGCTGCGTTTTGGATTTAGAAGCAGATATTTCCCTGTGCTTACTGCTGTTTCTTCCATATGCCGGTAATGGGCTGAAAACGCCTGTTATGGGACTCTGCACAGAAAGGGTTTGCAGACTGCTGAATCCACACACGGGTTTAACTCTGGAAGTTGAGTGCACACATTGACAACTGTTCTGTTAGATAGCTGCGTTTTGGATTTAGAAGCAGATATTTCCCTGTGCTTACTGCTGTTTCTTCCATATGCCGGTAATGGGCTGAAAACGCCTGTTTTGGGACTCTGCAGAGAAAGTGTTTGCGGACTGCTGACTCCACACACGGGTTTAACTCTGGAAGTTCAGTGCACACATTGACAACCGTTCTGTTAGATAGCTGCGTTTTGGATTTAGAAGAAGATATTTCCCTGTGCTTACTGCTGTTTCTTCCATATGCCGGTAATGGGCTGAAAACGCCTGTTTTGGGACTCTGCAGAGAAAGTGTTTGCAGACTGCTGAATCCACACACGGGTTTAACTCTGGAAGTTGAGTGCACACATTGACAACCGTTCTGTTAGATAGCTGCGTTTTGGATTTAGAAGCAGATATTTCCCTGTGCTTACTGCTGTTTCTTCCATATGCCGGTAATGGGCTGAAAACGCCTGTTTTGGGACTCTGCAGAGAAAGTGTTTGCACACTGCTGAATCCACAAGCGGGTTTAACTCTGGAAGTTGAGTGCACACATTGACAACCGTTCTGTTAGATAGCTGCGTTTTGGATTTAGAAGCAGATATTTCC
Source organism: Aotus nancymaae (assembly GCF_030222135.1). NCBI lineage: Eukaryota > Metazoa > Chordata > Mammalia > Primates > Aotidae > Aotus > Aotus nancymaae. The sequence goes on from NW_026989258.1 coordinate 274,010, forward strand.
CTGTGCTTACTGCTGTTTCTTCCATATGCCGGTAATGGGCTGAAAACGCCTGTTTTGGGACTCTGCAGAGAAAGTGTTTGCAGACTGCTGAATCCACACACGGGTTTAACTCTGTAAGTTAAGTGCACACATTGACAACCGTTCTGTTAGATAGCTGCGTTTTGGATTTAGAAGCAGATATTTCCCTGTGCTTACTGCTGTTTCTTCCATATGCCGGTAATGGGCTGAAAACGCCTGTTTTGAGACTCTGCACAGAAAGGGTTTGCAGACAGCTGAATCCACACACGGGTTTAACTCTGGAAGTTGAGTGCACACATTGACAACCGTTCTGTTAGATAGCTGCGTTTTGGATTTAGAAGCAGATATTTCCCTGTGCTTACTGCTGTTTCTTCCATATGCCGGTAATGGGCTGAAAACGCCTGTTTTGGGACTCTGCAGAGAAAGTGTTTGCAGACTGCTGAATACACACACGGGTTTAACTCTGGAAGTTGAGTGCACACATTGACAACCGTTCTGTTAGATAGCTGCGTTTTGGATTTAGAAGCAGATATTTCCCTGTGCTTACTGCTGTTTCTTCCATATGCCGGTAATGGGCTGAAAACGCCTGTTTTGGGACTCTGCAGAGAAAGTGTTTGCAGACTGCTGAATCCACACACGGGTTTAACTCTGGAAGTTGAGTGCACACATTGACAACCGTTCTGTTAGATAGCTGCGTTTTGGATTTAGAAGCAGATATTTCCCTGTGCTTACTGCTGTTTCTTCCATATGCCGGTAATGGGCTGAAAACGCCTGTTTTGAGACTCTGCACAGAAAGGGTTTGCAGACAGCTGAATCCACACACGGGTTTAACTCTGGAAGTTGAGTGCACACATTGACAACCGTTCTGTTAGATAGCTGCGTTTTGGATTTAGAAGCAGATATTTCCCTGTGCTTACTGCTGTTTCTTCCATATGCCGGTAATGGGTTGAAAACGCCTGTTTTGGGACTCTGCAGAGAAAGTGTTTGCAGACTGCTGAATCCACACACGGGTTTAACTCTGGAAGTTGAGTGCACACATTGACAACCGTTCTGTTAGATAGCTGCGTTTTGGATTTAGAAGCAGATATTTCCCTGTGCTTACTGCTGTTTCTTCCATATGCCGGTAATGGGCTGAAAACGCCTGTTTTGGGACTCTGCAGAGAAAGTGTTTGCAGACTGCTGAATCCACACACCGGTTTAACTCTGGAAGTTGAGTGCACACATTGACAACCGTTCTGTTAGATAGCTGCGTTTTGGATTTAGAAGCAGATATTTCCCTGTGCTTACTGCTGTTTCTTCCATATGCCGGTAATGGGCTGAAAACGCCTGTTTTGGGACTCTGCACAGAAAGGGTTTGCAGACTGCTGAATCCACACACGGGTTTAACTCTGGAAGTTGAGTGCACACATTGACAACCGTTCTGTTAGATAGCTGCGTTTTGGATTTAGAAGCAGATATTTCCCTGTGCTTACTGCTGTTTCTTCCATATGCCGGTAATGGGCTGAAAACGCCTGTTTTGAGACTCTGCACAGAAAGGGTTTGCAGACAGCTGAATCCACACACGGGTTTAACTCTGGAAGTTGACTGCACACATTGACAACCGTTCTGTTAGATAGCTGCGTTTTGGATTTAGAAGCAGATATTTCCCTGTGCTTACTGCTGTTTCTTCCATATGCCGGTAATGGGTTGAAAACGCCTGTTTTGGGACTCTGCAGAGAAAGTGTTTGCAGACTGCTGAATCCACACACGGGTTTAACTCTGGAAGTTGAGTGCACACATTGACAACCGTTCTGTTAGATAGCTGCGTTTTGGATTTAGAAGCAGATATTTCCCTGTGCTTACTGCTGTTTCTTCCATATGCCGGTAATGGGCTGAAAACGCCTGTTTTGGGACTCTGCAGAGAAAGTGTTTGCAGACTGCTGAATCCACACACGGGTTTAACTCTGGAAGTTGAGTGCACACATTGACAACCGTTCTGTTAGATAGCTGCGTTTTGGATTTAGAAGCAGATATTTCCCTGTGCTTACTGCTGTTTCTTCCATATGCCGGTAATGGGCTGAAAACGCCTGTTTTGGGACTCTGCACAGAAAGGGTTTGCAGACTGCTGAATCCACACACGGGTTTAACTCTGGAAGTTGAGTGCACACATTGACAACTGTTCTGTTAGATAGCTGCGTTTTGGATTTAGAAGCAGATATTTCCCTGTGCTTACTGCTGTTTCTTCCATATGCCGGTAATGGGCTGAAAACGCCTGTTTTGGGACTCTGCAGAGAAAGTGTTTGCGGACTGCTGACTCCACACACGGGTTTAACTCTGGAAGTTCAGTGCACACATTGACAACCGTTCTGTTAGATAGCTGCGTTTTGGATTTAGAAGAAGATATTTCCCTGTGCTTACTGCTGTTTCTTCCATATGCCGGTAATGGGCTGAAAACGCCTGTTTTGGGACTCTGCAGAGAAAGTGTTTGCAGACTGCTGAATCCACACACGGGTTTAACTCTGGAAGTTGAGTGCACACATTGACAACCGTTCTGTTAGATAGCTGCGTTTTGGATTTAGAAGCAGATATTTCCCTGTGCTTACTGCTGTTTCTTCCATATGCCGGTAATGGGCTGAAAACGCCTGTTTTGGGACTCTGCAGAGAAAGTGTTTGCACACTGCTGAATCCACAAGCGGGTTTAACTCTGGAAGTTGAGTGCACACATTGACAACCGTTCTGTTAGATAGCTGCGTTTTGGATTTAGAAGCAGATATTTCCCTGTGCTTACTGCTGTTTCTTCCATATGCCGGTAATGGGCTGAAAACGCCTGTTTTGGGACTCTGCAGAGAAAGTGTTTGCAGACTGCTGAATCCACACACGGGTTTAACTCTGTAAGTTAAGTGCACACATTGACAACCGTTCTGTTAGATAGCTGCGTTTTGGATTTAGAAGCAGATATTTCCCTGTGCTTACTGCTGTTTCTTCCATATGCCGGTAATGGGCTGAAAACGCCTGTTTTGAGACTCTGCACAGAAAGGGTTTGCAGACAGCTGAATCCACACACGGGTTTAACTCTGGAAGTTGAGTGCACACATTGACAACCGTTCTGTTAGATAGCTGCGTTTTGGATTTAGAAGCAGATATTTCCCTGTGCTTACTGCTGTTTCTTCCATATGCCGGTAATGGGTTGAAAACGCCTGTTTTGGGACTCTGCAGAGAAAGTGTTTGCAGACTGCTGAATCCACACACGGGTTTAACTCTGGAAGTTGAGTGCACACATTGACAACCGTTCTGTTAGATAGCTGCGTTTTGGATTTAGAAGCAGATATTTCCCTGTGCTTACTGCTGTTTCTTCCATATGCCGGTAATGGGCTGAAAACGCCTGTTTTGGGACTCTGCAGAGAAAGTGTTTGCAGACTGCTGAATCCACACACGGGTTTAACTCTGGAAGTTGAGTGCACACATTGACAACCGTTCTGTTAGATAGCTGCGTTTTGGATTTAGAAGCAGATATTTCCCTGTGCTTACTGCTGTTTCTTCCATATGCCGGTAATGGGCTGAAAACGCCTGTTTTGGGACTCTGCAGAGAAAGTGTTTGCAGACTGCTGAATCCACACACGGGTTTAACTCTGGAAGTTGAGTGCACACATTGACAACCGTTCTGTTAGATAGCTGCGTCTTGGATTTAGAAGCAGATATTTTCCTGTGCCTACTGCTGTTTCTTCCATATGCAGGTAATGGGCTGAAAACGCCTGTTTTGGGACTCTGCAGAGAAAGTGTTTGCAGACTGCTGAATCCACACACGGGTTTAACTCTGGAAGTTGAGTGCACACATTGACAACCGTTCTGTTAGATAGCTGCGTTTTGGATTTAGAAGCAGATATTTCCCTGTGCTTACTGCTGTTTCTTCCATATGCCGGTAATGGGCTGAAAACGCTTGTTTTGGGACTCTGCAGAGAAAGTGTTTGCAGACTGCTGAATCCACACACGGGTTTAACTCTGGAAGTTGAGTGCACACATTGACAACCGTTCTGTTAGATAGCTGCGTTTTGGATTTAGAAGCAGATATTTCCCTGTGCTTACTGCTGTTTCATCCGTATGCCGGAATGGGCTGAAAACGCCTGTTTTGGGACTCTGCAGAGAAAGTGTTTGCACACTGCTGAATCCACACACGGGTTTAACTCTGGAAGTTGAGTGCACTCATTGACAACCGTTTTGTTAGATAGCAGCGTTTTGGATTTAGAAGCAGATATTTCCCTGTGCTTACTGCTGTTTCTTCCATATGCCGGTAATGGGCTGAAAACGGTTGTATTGGGACTCTGCAGAGAAAGTGTTTGCTGACTGCTGAATCCACACACGGGTTTAACTCTGGAAGTTGAGTGCACACATTGACAACCGTTCTGTTAGATAGCTGCGTTTTGGATTTAGAAGCAGATATTTCCCTGTGCTTACTGCTGTTTCTTCCATATGCCGGTAATGGGCTGAAAACGCCTGTTTTGGGACTCTGCACAGAAAGGGTTTGCAGACTGCTGAATCGACACACGGGTTTAACTCTGGAAGTTGAGTGCACACATTGACAACCGTTCTGTTAGATAGCTGCGTTTTGGATTTAGAAGCAGATATTTCCCTGTGCTTACTGCTGTTTCTTCCATATGCCGGTAATGGGCTGAAAACGCCTGTTTTGGGACTCTGCAGAGAAAGTGTTTGCAGACTGCTGAATCCACACACGGGTTTAACTCTGGAAGTTGAGTGCACATATTGACAACCGTTCTGTTAGATAGCTGCGTTTTGGATTTAGAAGCAGATATTTCCCTGTGCTTACTGCTGTTTCTTCCATATGCCGGTAATGGGATGAAAACGCCTGTTTTGGGACTCTGCAGAGAAAGTGTTTGCAGACTGCTGAATCCACACACGGGTTTAACTCTGGAAGTTGAGTGCACACATTGACAACCGTTCTGTTAGATAGCTGCGTTTTGGATTTAGAAGCAGATATTTCCCTGTGCTTACTGCTGTTTCTTCCATATGCCGGTAATGGGCTGAAAACGCCTGTTTTGGGACTCTGCACAGAAAGGGTTTGCAGACTGCTGAATCAACACACGGGTTTAAATCTGGAAGTTGAGTGCACACATTGAGAACCGTTCTGTTAGATAGCTGCGTTTTGGATTTAGAAGCAGATATTTCCCTGTTCTTACTGCTGTTTCTTCCATATGCCGGTAATGGGCTGAAAACGCCTGTTTTGGGACTCTGCAGAGAAAGTGTTTGCAGACTGCTGAATCCACACACGGGTTTAACTCTGGAAGTTGAGTGCACACATTGACAACCGTTCTGTTAGATAGCTGCGTTTTGGATTTAGAAGCAGATATTTCCCTGTGCTTACTGCTGTTTCTTCCATATGCCGGTAGTGGGCTGAAAACGCTTGTTTTGGGACTCTGCAGAGAAAGTGTTTGCAGACTGCTGAATCCACACACGGGTTTAACTCTGGAAGTTGAGTGCACACATTGACAACCGTTCTGTTAGATAGCTGCGTTTTGGATTTAGAAGCAGATATTTCCTGTGCTTACTGCTGTTTCTTCCATATGCCAGTAATGGGCTGAAAACGCTTGTATTGGGACTCTGCAGAGAAAGTGTTTGCAGACTGCTGAATCCACACACGGGTTTAACTCTGGAAGTTGAGTGCACACATTGACAACCGTTCTGTTAGATAGCTGCGTCTTGGATTTAGAAGCAGATATTTTCCTGTGCCTACTGCTGTTTCTTCCATATGCAGGTAATGGGCTGAAAACGCCTGTTTTGGGACTCTGCAGAGAAAGTGTTTGCAGACTGCTGAATCCACACACGGGTTTAACTCTGGAAGTTGAGTGCACACATTGACAACCGTTCTGTTAGATAGCTGCGTTTTGGATTTAGAAGCAGATATTTCCCTGTGCTTACTGCTGTTTCATCCGTATGCCGGTAATGGGCTGAAAACGCCTGTTTTGGGACTCTGCAGAGAAAGTGTTTGCACACTGCTGAATCCACACACGGGTTTAACTCTGGAAGTTGAGTGCACTCATTGACAACCGTTCTGTTAGATAGCTGCGTTTTGGATTTAGAAGCAGATATTTCCCTGTGCTTACTGCTGTTTCTTCCATATGCCGGTAATGGGTTGAAAACGCCTGTTTTGGGACTCTGCAGAGAAAGTGTTTGCAGACTGCTGAATCCACACACGGGTTTAACTCTGGAAGTTGAGTGCACACATTGACAACCGTTCTGTTAGATAGCTGCGTTTTGGATTTAGAAGCAGATATTTCCCTGTGCTTACTGCTGTTTCTTCCATATGCCGGTAATGGGCTGAAAACGCCTGTTTTGGGACTCTGCAGAGAAAGTGTTTGCAGACTGCTGAATCCACACACGGGTTTAACTCTGGAAGTTGAGTGCACACATTGACAACCGTTCTGTTAGATAGCTGCGTTTTGGATTTAGAAGCAGATATTTCCCTGTGCTTACTGCTGTTTCTTCCATATGCCGGTAATGGGCTGAAAACGCCTGTTTTGGGACTCTGCACAGAAAGGGTTTGCAGACTGCTGAATCCACACACGGGTTTAACTCTGGAAGTTGAGTGCACACATTGACAACCGTTCTGTTAGATAGCTGCGTTTTGGATTTAGAAGCAGATATTTCCCTGTGCTTACTGCTGTTTCTTCCATATGCCGGTAATGGGCTGAAAACGCTTGTTTTGGGACTCTGCAGAGAAAGTGTTTGCAGACTGCTGAATCCACACACGGGTTTAACTCTGGAAGTTGAGTGCACACATTGACAACCGTTCTGTTAGATAGCTGCGTTTTGGATTTAGAAGCAGATATTTCCCTGTGCTTACTGCTGTTTCATCCGTATGCCGGAATGGGCTGAAAACGCCTGTTTTGGGACTCTGCAGAGAAAGTGTTTGCACACTGCTGAATCCACACACGGGTTTAACTCTGGAAGTTGAGTGCACTCATTGACAACCGTTTTGTTAGATAGCAGCGTTTTGGATTTAGAAGCAGATATTTCCCTGTGCTTACTGCTGTTTCTTCCATATGCCGGTAATGGGCTGAAAACGGTTGTATTGGGACTCTGCAGAGAAAGTGTTTGCTGACTGCTGAATCCACACACGGGTTTAACTCTGGAAGTTGAGTGCACACATTGACAACCGTTCTGTTAGATAGCTGCGTTTTGGATTTAGAAGCAGATATTTCCCTGTGCTTACTGCTGTTTCTTCCATATGCCGGTAATGGGCTGAAAACGCCTGTTTTGGGACTCTGCACAGAAAGGGTTTGCAGACTGCTGAATCGACACACGGGTTTAACTCTGGAAGTTGAGTGCACACATTGACAACCGTTCTGTTAGATAGCTGCGTTTTGGATTTAGAAGCAGATATTTCCCTGTGCTTACTGCTGTTTCTTCCATATGCCGGTAATGGGCTGAAAACGCCTGTTTTGGGACTCTGCAGAGAAAGTGTTTGCAGACTGCTGAATCCACACACGGGTTTAACTCTGGAAGTTGAGTGCACATATTGACAACCGTTCTGTTAGATAGCTGCGTTTTGGATTTAGAAGCAGATATTTCCCTGTGCTTACTGCTGTTTCTTCCATATGCCGGTAATGGGATGAAAACGCCTGTTTTGGGACTCTGCAGAGAAAGTGTTTGCAGACTGCTGAATCCACACACGGGTTTAACTCTGGAAGTTGAGTGCACACATTGACAACCGTTCTGTTAGATAGCTGCGTTTTGGATTTAGAAGCAGATATTTCCCTGTGCTTACTGCTGTTTCTTCCATATGCCGGTAATGGGCTGAAAACGCCTGTTTTGGGACTCTGCACAGAAAGGGTTTGCAGACTGCTGAATCAACACACGGGTTTAAATCTGGAAGTTGAGTGCACACATTGAGAACCGTTCTGTTAGATAGCTGCGTTTTGGATTTAGAAGCAGATATTTCCCTGTTCTTACTGCTGTTTCTTCCATATGCCGGTAATGGGCTGAAAACGCCTGTTTTGGGACTCTGCAGAGAAAGTGTTTGCAGACTGCTGAATCCACACACGGGTTTAACTCTGGAAGTTGAGTGCACACATTGACAACCGTTCTGTTAGATAGCTGCGTTTTGGATTTAGAAGCAGATATTTCCCTGTGCTTACTGCTGTTTCTTCCATATGCCGGTAGTGGGCTGAAAACGCTTGTTTTGGGACTCTGCAGAGAAAGTGTTTGCAGACTGCTGAATCCACACACGGGTTTAACTCTGGAAGTTGAGTGCACACATTGACAACCGTTCTGTTAGATAGCTGCGTTTTGGATTTAGAAGCAGATATTTCCTGTGCTTACTGCTGTTTCTTCCATATGCCAGTAATGGGCTGAAAACGCTTGTATTGGGACTCTGCAGAGAAAGTGTTTGCAGACTGCTGAATCCACACACGGGTTTAACTCTGGAAGTTGAGTGCACACATTGACAACCGTTCTGTTAGATAGCTGCGTCTTGGATTTAGAAGCAGATATTTTCCTGTGCCTACTGCTGTTTCTTCCATATGCAGGTAATGGGCTGAAAACGCCTGTTTTGGGACTCTGCAGAGAAAGTGTTTGCAGACTGCTGAATCCACACACGGGTTTAACTCTGGAAGTTGAGTGCACACATTGACAACCGTTCTGTTAGATAGCTGCGTTTTGGATTTAGAAGCAGATATTTCCCTGTGCTTACTGCTGTTTCATCCGTATGCTGGTAATGGGCTGAAAACGCCTGTTTTGGGACTCTGCAGAGAAAGTGTTTGCACACTGCTGAATCCACACACGGGTTTAACTCTGGAAGTTGAGTGCACTCATTGACAACCGTTCTGTTAGATAGCTGCGTTTTGGATTTAGAAGCAGATATTTCCCTGTGCTTACTGCTGTTTCTTCCATATGCCGGTAATGGGTTGAAAACGCCTGTTTTGGGACTCTGCAGAGAAAGTGTTTGCAGACTGCTGAATCCACACACGGGTTTAACTCTGGAAGTTGAGTGCACACATTGACAACCGTTCTGTTAGATAGCTGCGTTTTGGATTTAGAAGCAGATATTTCCCTGTGCTTACTGCTGTTTCTTCCATATGCCGGTAATGGGCTGAAAACGCCTGTTTTGGGACTCTGCAGAGAAAGTGTTTGCAGACTGCTGAATCCACACACGGGTTTAACTCTGGAAGTTGAGTGCACACATTGACAACCGTTCTGTTAGATAGCTGCGTTTTGGATTTAGAAGCAGATATTTCCCTGTGCTTACTGCTGTTTCTTCCATATGCCGGTAATGGGCTGAAAACGCCTGTTTTGGGACTCTGCACAGAAAGGGTTTGCAGACTGCTGAATCCACACACGGGTTTAACTCTGGAAGTTGAGTGCACACATTGACAACTGTTCTGTTAGATAGCTGCGTTTTGGATTTAGAAGCAGATATTTCCCTGTGCTTACTGCTGTTTCTTCCATATGCCGGTAATGGGCTGAAAACGCCTGTTTTGGGACTCTGCAGAGAAAGTGTTTGCGGACTGCTGACTCCACACACGGGTTTAACTCTGGAAGTTCAGTGCACACATTGACAACCGTTCTGTTAGATAGCTGCGTTTTGGATTTAGAAGAAGATATTTCCCTGTGCTTACTGCTGTTTCTTCCATATGCCGGTAATGGGCTGAAAACGCCTGTTTTGGGACTCTGCAGAGAAAGTGTTTGCAGACTGCTGAATCCACACACGGGTTTAACTCTGGAAGTTGAGTGCACACATTGACAACCGTTCTGTTAGATAGCTGCGTTTTGGATTTAGAAGCAGATATTTCCCTGTGCTTACTGCTGTTTCTTCCATATGCCGGTAATGGGCTGAAAACGCCTGTTTTGGGACTCTGCAGAGAAAGTGTTTGCAGACTGCTGAATCCACACACGGGTTTAACTCTGGAAGTTGAGTGCACACATTGACAACCGTTCTGTTAGATAGCTGCGTCTTGGATTTAGAAGCAGATATTTTCCTGTGCCTACTGCTGTTTCTTCCATATGCAGGTAATGGGCTGAAAACGCCTGTTTTGGGACTCTGCAGAGAAAGTGTTTGCAGACTGCTGAATCCACACACGGGTTTAACTCTGGAAGTTGAGTGCACACATTGACAACCGTTCTGTTAGATAGCTGCGTTTTGGATTTAGAAGCAGATATTTCCCTGTGCTTACTGCTGTTTCTTCCATATGCCGGTAATGGGCTGAAAACGCTTGTTTTGGGACTCTGCAGAGAAAGTGTTTGCAGACTGCTGAATCCACACACGGGTTTAACTCTGGAAGTTGAGTGCACACATTGACAACCGTTCTGTTAGATAGCTGCGTTTTGGATTTAGAAGCAGATATTTCCCTGTGCTTACTGCTGTTTCATCCGTATGCCGGTAATGGGCTGAAAACGCCTGTTTTGGGACTCTGCAGAGAAAGTGTTTGCACACTGCTGAATCCACACACGGGTTTAACTCTGGAAGTTGAGTGCACTCATTGACAACCGTTCTGTTAGATAGCTGCGTTTTGGATTTAGAAGCAGATATTTCCCTGTGCTTACTGCTGTTTCTTCCATATGCCGGTAATGGGCTGAAAACGGTTGTATTGGGACTCTGCAGAGAAAGTGTTTGCTGACTGCTGAATCCACACACGGGTTTAACTCTGGAAGTTGAGTGCACACATTGACAACCGTTCTGTTAGATAGCTGCGTTTTGGATTTAGAAGCAGATATTTCCCTGTGCTTACTGCTGTTTCTTCCATATGCCAGTAATGGGCTGAAAACGCCTGTTTTGGGACTCTGCACAGAAAGGGTTTGCAGACTGCTGAATCGACACACGGGTTTAACTCTGGAAGTTGAGTGCACACATTGACAACCGTTCTGTTAGATAGCTGCGTTTTGGATTTAGAAGCAGATATTTCCCTGTGCTTACTGCTGTTTCTTCCATATGCCGGTAATGGGCTGAAAACGCCTGTTTTGGGACTCTGCAGAGAAAGTGTTTGCAGACTGCTGAATCCACACACGGGTTTAACTCTGGAAGTTGAGTGCACATATTGACAACCGTTCTGTTAGATAGCTGCGTTTTGGATTTAGAAGCAGATATTTCCCTGTGCTTACTGCTGTTTCTTCCATATGCCGGTAATGGGATGAAAACGCCTGTTTTGGGACTCTGCAGAGAAAGTGTTTGCAGACTGCTGAATCCACACACGGGTTTAACTCTGGAAGTTGAGTGCACACATTGACAACCGTTCTGTTAGATAGCTGCGTTTTGGATTTAGAAGCAGATATTTCCCTGTGCTTACTGCTGTTTCTTCCATATGCCGGTAATGGGCTGAAAACGCCTGTTTTGGGACTCTGCACAGAAAGGGTTTGCAGACTGCTGAATCCACACACGGGTTTAACTCTGGAAGTTGAGTGCACACATTGAGAACCGTTCTGTTAGATAGCTGCGTTTTGGATTTAGAAGCAGATATTTCCCTGTGCTTACTGCTGTTTCTTCCATATGCCGGTAATGGGCTGAAAACGCCTGTTTTGGGACTCTGCAGAGAAAGTGTTTGCAGACTGCTGAATCCACACACGGGTTTAACTCTGGAAGTTGAGTGCACACATTGACAACCGTTCTGTTAGATAGCTGCGTTTTGGATTTAGAAGCAGATATTTCCCTGTGCTTACTGCTGTTTCTTCCATATGCCGGTAGTGGGCTGAAAACGCTTGTTTTGGGACTCTGCAGAGAAAGTGTTTGCAGACTGCTGAATCCACACACGGGTTTAACTCTGGAAGTTGAGTGCACACATTGACAACCGTTCTGTTAGATAGCTGCGTTTTGGATTTAGAAGCAGATATTTCCTGTGCTTACTGCTGTTTCTTCCATATGCCAGTAATGGGCTGAAAACGCTTGTATTGGGACTCTGCAGAGAAAGTGTTTGCGGACTGCTGAATCCACACACGGGTTTAACTCTGGAAGTTGAGTGCACACATTGACAACCGTTCTGTTAGATAGCTGCGTTTTGGATTTAGAAGCAGATATTTCCCTGTGCTTACTGCTGTTTCTTCCATATGCCGGTAATGGGCTGAAAACGCCTGTTTTGGGACTCTGCACAGAAAGGGTTTGCAGACTGCTGAATCGACACACGGGTTTAACTCTGGAAGTTGAGTGCACACATTGACAACCGTTCTGTTAGATAGCTGTGTTTTGGATTTAGAAGCAGATATTTCCCTGTGCTTACTGCTGTTTCTTCCATATGCCGGTAATGGGCTGAAAACGCCTGTTTTGGGACTCTGCAGAGAAAGTGTTTGCAGACTGCTGAATCCACACACGGGTTTAACTCTGGAAGTTGAGTGCACACATTGACAACCGTTCTGTTAGATAGCTGCGTTTTTGATTTAGAAGCAGATATTTCCCTGTGCTTACTGCTGTTTCTTCCATATGCCGGTAATGGGATGAAAACGCCTGTTTTGGGACTCTGCAGAGAAAGTGTTTGCAGACTGCTGAATCCACACACGGGTTTAACTCTGGAAGTTGAGTGCACACATTGACAACCGTTCTGTTAGATAGCTGCGTTTTGGATTTAGAAGCAGATATTTCCCTGTGCTTACTGCTGTTTCTTCCATATGCCGGTAATGGGCTGAAAACGCCTGTTTTGGGACTCTGCACAGAAAGGGTTTGCAGACTGCTGAATCCACACACGGGTTTAACTCTGGAAGTTGAGTGCACACATTGACAACCGTTCTGTTAGATAGCTGCGTTTTGGATTTAGAAGCAGATATTTCCCTGTGCTTACTGCTGTTTCTTCCATATGCCGGTAATGGGATGAAAACGCCTGTTTTGGGACTCTGCAAAGAAAGTGTTTGCAGACTGCTGAATCCACAAGCGGGTTTAACTCTGGAAGTTGAGTGCACACATTGACAAACGTTCTGTTAGATAGCTGCGTTTTGGATTTAGAAGCAGCTATTTCCCTGTGCTTACTGCTGTTTCTTCCATATGCCGGTAATGGGCTGAAAACGCCTGTTTTGGGACTCTGCAGAGAAAGTGTTTGCAGACTGCTGAATCCACACACGGGTTTAACTCTGGAAGTTGAGTGCACACATTGACAACCGTTCTGTTAGATAGCTGCGTTTTGGATTTAGAAGCAGATATTTCCCTGTGCTTACTGCTGTTTCTTCCATATGCCGGTAATGGGCTGAAAACGCCTGTTTTGGGACTCTGCAGAGAAAGTGTTTGCAGACTGCTGAATCCACACACGGGTTTAACTCTGGAAGTTGAGTGCACACATTGACAACCGTTCTGTTAGATAGCTGCGTCTTGGATTTAGAAGCAGATATTTTCCTGTGCCTACTGCTGTTTCTTCCATATGCAGGTAATGGGCTGAAAACGCCTGTTTTGGGACTCTGCAGAGAAAGTGTTTGCAGACTGCTGAATCCACACACGGGTTTAACTCTGGAAGTTGAGTGCACACATTGACAACCGTTCTGTTAGATAGCTGCGTTTTGGATTTAGAAGCAGATATTTCCCTGTGCTTACTGCTGTTTCTTCCATATGCCGGTAATGGGCTGAAAACGCTTGTTTTGGGACTCTGCAGAGAAAGTGTTTGCAGACTGCTGAATCCACACACGGGTTTAACTCTGGAAGTTGAGTGCACACATTGACAACCGTTCTGTTAGATAGCTGCGTTTTGGATTTAGAAGCAGATATTTCCCTGTGCTTACTGCTGTTTCATCCGTATGCCGGTAATGGGCTGAAAACGCCTGTTTTGGGACTCTGCAGAGAAAGTGTTTGCACACTGCTGAATCCACACACGGGTTTAACTCTGGAAGTTGAGTGCACTCATTGACAACCGTTCTGTTAGATAGCTGCGTTTTGGATTTAGAAGCAGATATTTCCCTGTGCTTACTGCTGTTTCTTCCATATGCCGGTAATGGGCTGAAAACGGTTGTATTGGGACTCTGCAGAGAAAGTGTTTGCTGACTGCTGAATCCACACACGGGTTTAACTCTGGAAGTTGAGTGCACACATTGACAACCGTTCTGTTAGATAGCTGCGTTTTGGATTTAGAAGCAGATATTTCCCTGTGCTTACTGCTGTTTCTTCCATATGCCGGTAATGGGCTGAAAACGCCTGTTTTGGGACTCTGCACAGAAAGGGTTTGCAGACTGCTGAATCGACACACGGGTTTAACTCTGGAAGTTGAGTGCACACATTGACAACCGTTCTGTTAGATAGCTGCGTTTTGGATTTAGAAGCAGATATTTCCCTGTGCTTACTGCTGTTTCTTCCATATGCCGGTAATGGGCTGAAAACGCCTGTTTTGGGACTCTGGAGAGAAAGTGTTTGCAGACTGCTGAATCCACACACGGGTTTAACTCTGGAAGTTGAGTGCACATATTGACAACCGTTCTGTTAGATAGCTGCGTTTTGGATTTAGAAGCAGATATTTCCCTGTGCTTACTGCTGTTTCTTCCATATGCCGGTAATGGGATGAAAACGCCTGTTTTGGGACTCTGCACAGAAAGGGTTTGCAGACTGCTGAATCGACACACGGGTTTAAATCTGGAAGTTGAGTGCACACATTGAGAACCGTTCTGTTAGATAGCTGCGTTTTGGATTTAGAAGCAGATATTTCCCTGTGCTTACTGCTGTTTCTTCCATATGCCGGTAATGGGCTGAAAACGCCTGTTTTGAGACTCTGCACAGAAAGAGTTTGCAGACAGCTGAATCCACACACGGGTTTAACTCTGGAAGTTGAGTGCACACATTGACAACCGTTCTGTTAGATAGCTGCGTTTTGGATTTAGAAGCAGATATTTCCCTGTGCTTACTGCTGTTTCTTCCATATGCCGGTAATGGGCTGAAAACGCCTGTTTTGGGACTCTGCAGAGAAAGTGTTTGCAGACTGCTGAATCCACACACGGGTTTAACTCTGGAAGTTGAGTGCACACATTGACAACCGTTCTGTTAGATAGCTGCGTTTTGGATTTAGAAGCAGATATTTACCTGTGCTTACTGCTGTTTCTTCCATATGCCGGTAATGGGCTGAAAACGCCTGTTTTGGGACTCTGCACAGAAAGGGGTTGCAGACTGCTGAATCCACACACGGGTTTAACTCTGGAAGTTGAGTGCACACATTGACAACCGTTCTGTTAGATAGCTGCGTTTTGGATTTAGAAGCAGATATTTCCCTGTGCTTACTGCTGTTTCTTCCATATGCCGGTAATGGGCTGAAAACGCCTGTTTTGGGACTCTGCAGAGAAAGTGTTTGCGGACTGCTGACTCCACACACGGGTTTAACTCTGGAAGTTCAGTGCACACATTGACAACCGTTCTGTTAGATAGCTGCGTTTTGGATTTAGAAGAAGATATTTCCCTGTGCTTACTGCTGTTTCTTCCATATGCCGGTAATGGGCTGAAAACGCCTGTTTTGGGACTCTGCAGAGAAAGTGTTTGCAGACTGCTGAATCCACACACGGGTTTAACTCTGGAAGTTGAGTGCACACATTGACAACCGTTCTGTTAGATAGCTGCGTTTTGGATTTAGAAGCAGATATTTCCCTGTGCTTACTGCTGTTTCTTCCATATGCCGGTAATGGGCTGAAAACGCCTGTTTTGGGACTCTGCAGAGAAAGTGTTTGCAGACTGCTGAATCCACACACGGGTTTAACTCTGGAAGTTGAGTGCACACATTGACAACCGTTCTGTTAGATAGCTGCGTCTTGGATTTAGAAGCAGATATTTTCCTGTGCCTACTGCTGTTTCTTCCATATGCAGGTAATGGGCTGAAAACGCCTGTTTTGGGACTCTGCAGAGAAAGTGTTTGCAGACTGCTGAATCCACACACGGGTTTAACTCTGGAAGTTGAGTGCACACATTGACAACCGTTCTGTTAGATAGCTGCGTTTTGGATTTAGAAGCAGATATTTCCCTGTGCTTACTGCTGTTTCTTCCATATGCCGGTAATGGGCTGAAAACGCTTGTTTTGGGACTCTGCAGAGAAAGTGTTTGCAGACTGATGAATCCACACACGGGTTTAACTCTGGAAGTTGAGTGCACACATTGACAACCGTTCTGTTAGATAGCTGCGTTTTGGATTTAGAAGCAGATATTTCCCTGTGCTTACTGCTGTTTCATCCGTATGCCGGTAATGGGCTGAAAACGCCTGTTTTGGGACTCTGCAGAGAAAGTGTTTGCACACTGCTGAATCCACACACGGGTTTAACTCTGGAAGTTGAGTGCACTCATTGACAACCGTTCTGTTAGATAGCTGCGTTTTGGATTTAGAAGCAGATATTTCCCTGTGCTTACTGCTGTTTCTTCCATATGCCGGTAATGGGCTGAAAACGGTTGTATTGTGACTCTGCAGAGAAAGTGTTTGCTGACTGCTGAATCCACACACGGGTTTAACTCTGGAAGTTGAGTGCACACATTGACAACCGTTCTGTTAGATAGCTGCGTTTTGGATTTAGAAGCAGATATTTCCCTGTGCTTACTGCTGTTTCTTCCATATGCCGGTAATGGGCTGAAAACGCCTGTTTTGGGACTCTGCACAGAAAGGGTTTGCAGACTGCTGAATCGACACACGGGTTTAACTCTGGAAGTTGAGTGCACACATTGACAACCGTTCTGTTAGATAGCTGCGTTTTGGATTTAGAAGAAGATATTTCCCTGTGCTTACTGCTGTTTCTTCCATATGCCGGTAATGGGCTGAAAACGCCTGTTTTGGGACTCTGCAGAGAAAGTGTTTGCAGACTGCTGAATCCACACACGGGTTTAACTCTGGAAGTTGAGTGCACATATTGACAACCGTTCTGTTAGATAGCTGCGTTTTGGATTTAGAAGCAGATATTTCCCTGTGCTTACTGCTGTTTCTTCCATATGCCGGTAATGGGCTGAAAACGCCTGTTTTGGGACTCTGCAGAGAAAGTGTTTGCAGACTGCTGAATCCACACACGGGTTTAACTCTGGAAGTTGAGTGCACACATTGACAACCGTTCTGTTAGATAGCTGCGTTTTGGATTTAGAAGCAGATATTTCCCTGTGCTTACTGCTGTTTCTTCCATATGCCGGTAATGGGCTGAAAACGCCTGTTTTGGGACTCTGCACAGAAAGGGTTTGAAGACTGCTGAATCGACACACCGGGTTTAAATCTGGAAGTTGAGTGCACACATTGAGAACCGTTCTGTTAGATAGCTGCGTTTTGGATTTAGAAGCAGATATTTCCCTGTGCTTACTGCTGTTTCTTCCATATGCCGGTAATGGGCTGAAAACGCCTGTTTTGGGACTCTGCACAGAAAGGGTTTGCAGACTGCTGAATCCACACACGGGTTTAACTCTGGAAGTTGAGTGCACACATTGACAACCGTTCTGTTAGATAGCTGCGTTTTGGATTTAGAAGCAGATATTTCCCTGTGCTTACTGCTGTTTCTTCCATATGCCGGTAGTGGGCTGAAAACGCTTGTTTTGGGACTCTGCAGAGAAAGTGTTTGCAGACTGCTGAATCCACACACGGGTTTAACTCTGGAAGTTGAGTGCACACATTGACAACCGTTCTGTTAGATAGCTGCGTTTTGGATTTAGAAGCAGATATTTCCTGTGCTTACTGCTGTTTCTTCCATATGCCAGTAATGGGCTGAAAACGCTTGTATTGGGACTCTGCAGAGAAAGTGTTTGCGGACTGCTGAATCCACACACGGGTTTAACTCTGGAAGTTGAGTGCACACATTGACAACCGTTCTGTTAGATAGCTGCGTTTTGGATTTAGAAGCAGATATTTCCCTGTGCTTACTGCTGTTTCTTCCATATGCCGGTAATGGGCTGAAAACGCCTGTTTTGGGACTCTGCACAGAAAGGGTTTGCAGACTGCTGAATCGACACACGGGTTTAACTCTGGAAGTTGAGTGCACACATTGACAACCGTTCTGTTAGATAGCTGTGTTTTGGATTTAGAAGCAGATATTTCCCTGTGCTTACTGCTGTTTCTTCCATATGCCGGTAATGGGCTGAAAACGCCTGTTTTGGGACTCTGCAGAGAAAGTGTTTGCAGACTGCTGAATCCACACACGGGTTTAACTCTGGAAGTTGAGTGCACACATTGACAACCGTTCTGTTAGATAGCTGCGTTTTGGATTTAGAAGCAGATATTTCCCTGTGCTTACTGCTGTTTCTTCCATATGCCGGTAATGGGATGAAAACGCCTGTTTTGGGACTCTGCAGAGAAAGTGTTTGCAGACTGCTGAATCCACACACGGGTTTAACTCTGGAAGGTGAGTGCACACATTGACAACCGTTCTGTTAGATAGCTGCGTTTTGGATTTAGAAGCAGATATTTCCCTGTGCTTACTGCTGTTTCTTCCATATGCCGGTAATGGGCTGAAAACGCCTGTTTTGGGACTCTGCACAGAAAGGGTTT